>NW_027228464.1:62981-261561 GCF_037783145.1 Equus przewalskii
CTGCCTTACACGCTAAAATCACCTGCCAGGTATGCCACAACCACTTGGTGGACACTCCGGAATCATCTGCCGGACATGCCGGACAGACCTCAGACGTGCCAGAACCTCGTGCCGGACACGCCAGAACCACCTGCCGGACAGCCCGGAACCACCTGCTGGACACGCCGGAACCACCGGCTCGACTTGCCGGAACCACCGCCGGACATTCAAAATGACGTGCCGGCTACGCCAGAACCACTTGGCGAACACTCCGGAATCACCTGTCGGGCATGCCGGAAACACCTCTCAGACTTGCCAGAACCATGTACCGGACACGCCGGTACCACATGTCGCGTATGCCGGAACCACCTGATCCACTCCCCAGAACCACCTGCTGGACACGCCAGAATCACCTGCCGGCTACGCCAGAACCACCCGACAGACACGCCTGAACCACCTGCCGGGCACGCCGGAACCACCTACTCGACTCGCCGGAACCACATGCCTGACACGCTAAAATCACCTGCCGGGTATGCCACAACCACTTGGTGGACACTCCGGAATCATCCGCCGGATATGCCGGAACCAGCTCTCAGACGCACCAGAACCACGTGCCGGACACCTGCTGATCATGCCTGAGCCACATGCTTGACTTGCAACAAAAACCTGCCAGACACGCCAAAATCACCTGCCGGGTACGCCAGAACCACGTGGCGGACACTCCGGAATCACCTGTCGGGCATGCCGGAACCACCTCTCAGACGTGCCAGAACCTCGTGCCGGACACGCCAGAACCACCTGCCGGACAGCCCGGAACCACCTGCTAGACACGCCGGAACCACCGGCTCGACGTGCCGGAACCACCGCCGGACATGCAAAATGACCTGCCGTCTACACCAGAACCACTTGGCGAACTCTCCGGAATCACCTGTCGGGCATGCCGGAAACACCTCTCAGACTTGCCAGAACCATGTTCCGGACACGCCGGTACCACCTGTCGAGTATGCCGGAACCACCTGATCCACTCCCCAGAACCACCTTATCCACTCCCCAGAACCACCTGCTGGACACGCCAGAATCACCTGCCAGCTACGTCAGAAGGACTCGGCAGACACTCCGGAACGACCTGCAGGGCATGCTGGAACCACATCTCAGAGGTGCCAGAACCACGTGGCGGACACTCCGGAATCGCCTGCCGGGCATGCCAGAACCACCTCTCAGACGTGCCAGAACCTCGTGCCGGACACGCCAGAACCACCTGCCGGACAGCCCGGAACCACCTGCTGGACATGCCGGAACCCCCGGCTCGAGGTGCCGGAACCACCGCCGGACATGCAAAATGACCTGCCGGCTACGCCAGAACCACTTGGCGAACACTCCGGAATCACCTGTTGGGCATGCCGGAAACACCTCTCAGACTTGCCAGAACCATGTTCCGGACACGCCGGTACCACCTGCCGAGTATGCTGGAACCAGCTGATCCACTCCCCAGAACCACCTAGTGGACACGCCAAAATCAGCTGCCGGCTATGCCAGAACCACTCGGCAGACACTCCGGAATCACATGCCAGGCATTCCGGAACCACCTCTCAGAGGTGCCAGAACCAAATGCCGGAGACTCCGGAATCACCTGCCGGGCATGCCGGAACCACCTCTCAGAGGTGCCAGAACCACATGCTGGACACTCCGGAATCACCCGCCGGGCATGCCGGAACCATCTCTCAGACGTGCCACAACCACATGCCGGAGAGACCGGAATCACCTGCCGAGCTCTCCGGAACCACCTGCTGGACATGCCGGAACCACCTGCCTCACAGGCCAAAATCATATGCCGGCTATGCCAAAACCACTTGGCGGACAATCCTGATTCACCTGCCGGGCATGCCAGCACAACCTCTCAGAAGTGCCAGAAGCACGTGCCGGACAGGCCGGAACCATCTCCCGGACAGACCGGAAACACAGGAAACACTCGCCGGAACCCCCTGCTTGACTCACCGGTCCCACCTGCCGGACACGCCAAAATCACCTGTCCGCTACACCAGAGCCACTTGGCGGACAAGCCGGAATCACGTGAAGTGCATGGCGACACAACATCTCAGACGTGTCGGACACACCAGAACCACCTGCTGGACAGACGGGAACCACCTTCTGGACACGCCGGAACCACTGGCTCGATCGCCGGAACCATTGCCAGACATGGAAAATGACCTGCCGGCTACGCCAGAACCACTTGGCGAACACTCCGGAATCACCTGCCGGGCATGCCAGAAGCAGCTCTCAGACACACCAGAACCACGTGCCGGACACGCCGGAAGCACGTGCTGAGCATGCCTGAGCCGCATGCTCGACTTGCAAGAAACACCTGCCAGACACGCCAAGATCACCTGCCGGGTACGCCAGAACCACGTAGCGGAGACTCCGGAATCACCTGTCGGGCATGCCGGAACCACCTCTCAGACGTGCCAGAACCTCGTGCCGGACACGCCAGAAGCACCTGCCATCTACGCCAGAACCACTCGGCAGACACTCCGGAACCACCTGCCGGGCATGCCGGAACCACCCCTCAGAGGTGCCAGAACCACATGCCGGACACTCCGGAATCACCTGCCGGGCATGCCGGAACCATCTCTCAGACGTGACAGAACCATGTTCCGGACACACCGCTACCACCTGCCGAGCTCGCCGGATCCACCTGCTGGACACGCCAAAATCACCTGCCGGCTACGCCAGAACCACATGGCGGACACTCCAGAATCACCTGCCGGGCTTGCTGGAACCACCTGCCGGTCACGCCAACATCACCTGCCAGCTACGCCAGAACCACTTGGCGGACACCATGGACACACCTGTCGTGCCGGCCGCAACCACCTCTCAGACGAACCAGAACCATGTGCCTGAGATGCCGGAACCACACCCCGAACAGACCGAAACCACCTGCCAGACCCGCCTGAACCCCCTGGCGAGCACGCCTGATCCACCTGTTCAACTAGCCGGAACCACCTTCCTGACACGCCAAAATCACCTGCCAGGTATACCAGAACCACTTGGTGGACACTCTGGAATCATCTTCCGGACATGCCAGAACCAGCTCTCAGACACACCAGAACCACGTGCCAGAGACGCCGGAAGCACCAGCTGAGCATGCCTGAGCCACCTGCACGACTCGCAAGAAACACCTGTCGGACAGGCCAAAATCACCTGCCGGGTACGCCAGAAACACTTGGCGGACACTCCGGAATCACCTGTCGGGCATGCCGGAACCACTTCTCAGACTTGCCAGAACCATGTTCTGGACACGCCGGTACCACCTGCCGAGTATGCCGGAACCAGCTGATCCACTCCCCAGAACCACCTACTGGACACGCCAAAATCAACTGCCGGCTATGCCGGAACCACACGGCAGACACTCAGGAATCACATGCCAGGCATTCCGAAACCACCTCTCAGAGGTGCCAGAACCACATGCCGGAGACTCCGGAATCACCTGCCGGGCATGGCGGAACCACCTCTCAGACATGCCGGAACCACATGCCAATGACACCGGAAGCACCTGCCGAGCACGCCAGAACCACCTGCTCGACTCGCCAAAACCACCTGCTGGACACGCCAAAATCACCTGCCGGCTACGCCACAACCATTTGGTGAACACTTCGGAATCACCTGCCGGGCTGGCTGGAACCACCTGCCAGTCACGCCAACATCACCTGCCAGCTATGCCAGAACCACTTGGCGGACACCATGGAAACACCTGTCGGGCCGGCCGGAACCACCTCTCAGACGTGCCAGAACCATGTGCCTGAGATGCCGGAACCACACCCCGAACAGACCGAAACCACCTGCCAGACCCGCCTGAACCACCTGCCGAGCACGCCGGAACCACCTACTCGACTCGCCGGAACCACCTACCTGACACGCCAAAATCACCTGCCGGGTATGCCAGAACCACTTGGTGGACACTCCGGAATCATCTGCCGGACATGCCAGAACCAGCTCTCAGACAAACCAGAACTACGTGCCGGACACGCCGGAAGCACGTGCTGAGCATGCCTGAGCCACATGCTCGACTTGCAAGAAACACCTGCCAGACACGCCAAAATCACCTGCCGGGTACGCCAGAACCACGTGACGGACACTCCGGAATCACCTGTCGGGCATGCCGGAACCACCTCTCAGACGTGCCAGAACCTCGTGCCGGACACGCCAGAACCACCTGCCGGACAGACCGGAACCACCAGCCGGACACGCCGGAACCACAAGCTTGACTCGCCGGAACCACCGCCGGACATGCAAAATCACCTGCCGGCTACGCCAGAACCACTTGGCGAACACTCCCGAATCAGCTGCCGGGCATGCCGGAAACACCTATCAGGCTTGCCAGAACCATGTTCCGGACACGCCGGTACCACCTGCCGAGTATGCCGGAACCACCTGATCCACTCCCCAGAACCACCTGCTGGACACGCCAGAATCACCTGCCGTCTACGCCAGAACCACTCGGCAGACACTCCGGAACCACCTGCCGGGCATGCCGGAACCACCTCTCAGAGGTGCCAGAACCACATGCCGGACACTCCGGAATCACCTGCCGGGCATGCCGGAACCATCTCTCAGACGTGCCAGAACCATGTTCCGGACACGCTGGTACCACCTGCCGAGCTCGCCGGAACCACCTGCTGGACACGCCAAAATCACCTTCTGGCTCCGCCAGAACCACTCGGCAGACCCTCCGGAATCACCTGCCGGGCTTGCTGGAACCACCTGCCGGTCACGCCAACATCACCTTTCAGCTACGCCAGAACCACTTGGCGGACACTCCGGAAACACCTGTCGGGCCCGCCGGAACCACCTCTCAGACGTGCCAGAACCATGTACCTGAGATGCCGGAACCACTCCCCGAACAGACCGAAACCACCTGCCAGACCCGCCTGAACCCCCTTCCGAGCACGCCTGATCCACCTGCTCAACTAGCCGGAACCACCTTCCTGACATGCCAAAATCACCTGCCAGGTATACCAGAACCACTTGGTGGACACTCCGGAATCATCTGCCGGACATGCCAGAATCAGCTCTCAGACACACCAGAACCACGTGCCAGAGACGCCGGAAGCACCAGCTGAGCATGCCTGAGCCACCTGCTCGACTCGCAAGAAACACCTGTCGGACAGGCCAAAATCACCTGCCGGGTACGCCAGAAACACTTGGCGGACACTCCGGAATCGCCTGTCGGGCATGCCGGAACCAACTCTCAGACTTGCCAGAACCATGTTCTGGACACGCCGGTACCACCTGCCGAGTATGCCGGAACCAGCTGATCCACTACCCAGAACCACCTAGTGGACACGCCAAAATCAACTGCCGGCTACGCCAGAACCACTCGGCAGACACTCCGGAATCACATGCCAGGCATTCCGGAACCACCTCTCAGACGTGCCAGAACCATCTTCCGGACACACCGTTACCACCTGCCGAGTATGCCGGAACCACCTGATCCACTCCCCAGAACCACCTGCTGGACATGCCAGAATCACCTGCCAGCTACGTCAGAAGCACTCGGCAGACACTCCGGAACCAACCGCAGGGCATGCTGGAACCACATCTCAGAGGTGCCAGAACCACATGCCGGACACTCCGGAATCACCTGCCGGGCATGGCGGAACCACCTCTCAGACATGCCGGAACCACATGCCAATGACACCGGAAGCACCTGCCGAGCACGCCAGAACCACCTGCTCGACTCGCCAAAACCACCTGCTGGACACGGCAAAATCACCTGCCGGCTACGCCACAACCATTTGGTGAACACTTCGGAATCACCTGCCGGGCTTGCTGGAACCACCTGCCGGTCACGCCAACATCACCTGCCAGCTACGCCAGAACCACTTGGCAGACACTCCGGAAACACCTGTCGGGCTGGCCGCAACCACCTCTCAGACGTGCCAGAACCACGAGCCGGACATGCCGGAACCACATCCCGAACAGACCGGAACCACCTGCCGGACAAGCCAGAACCACCAGCTCGACTCGCAAGAACCACCGTCGGACAGGCAAAATCACCTGCCGGGTACGCCAGAACCAGTTGGCGGACACTCCGGAATCACCTGTCGGGCATGCCGGAACCACCTCTCAGACTTGCCAGAACCATGTTCTGGACACGCCGGTACCACCTGCCGAGTATGCCGGAACCAGCTGATCCACTCCCCGGAACCACCTACTGGACACGCCAAAATCAACTGCCGGCTACGCCGGAACCACTCGGCAGACACTCCGGAATCACATGCCAGGCATTCCGAAACCACCTCTCAGAGGTGGCAGAACCACATGCCGGAGACTCCGGACTCACCTGCCGGGCATGCCGGAACCACCTCTCAGACGTGCCAGAACCATGTGCCGGACACGCCGGAACCACCTGCCGACTATGCCAGAACCACCTGCTCCACTCCCCAGAACCACCTGCTGGACACGCCAAAATCACCTGCCGGCTACGCCAGAACCACTCGGCAGACACTCCGGAATCAGCTGCCGGGCATGCTGGAACCACCTCTCAGAGGTGCCACAACCACATGCCGGAGACTCCGGAATCACCTGCCGGGCATGGCAGAACCACCTCTCAGACATGCCGGAACCACATGCCAATGACACCGGAAGCACCTGCCGAGCACGCCAGAACCACCTGCTCGACTCGCCAAAACCACCTGCTGGACACGCCAAAATCACCTGCCGGCTACGCCACAACCATTTGGTGAACACTTCGGAATCACCTGCCGGGCTGGCTGGAACCACCTGCCAGTCACGCCAACATCACCTGCCAGCTATGCCAGAACCACTTGGCGGACACCATGGAAACACCTGTCGGGCCGGCCGGAACCACCTCTCAGACGTGCCAGAACCATGTGCCTGAGATGCCGGAACCACACCCCGAACAGACCGAAACCACCTGCCAGACCCGCCTGAACCACCTGCCGAGCACGCCGGAACCACCTACTCGACTCGCCGGAACCACCTACCTGACACGCCAAAATCACCTGCCGGGTATGCCAGAACCACTTGGTGGACACTCCGGAATCATCTGCCGGACATGCCAGAACCAGCTCTCAGACAAACCAGAACTACGTGCCGGACACGCCGGAAGCACGTGCTGAGCATGCCTGAGCCACATGCTCGACTTGCAAGAAACACCTGCCAGACACGCCAAAATCACCTGCCGGGTACGCCAGAACCACGTGACGGACACTCCGGAATCACCTGTCGGGCATGCCGGAACCACCTCTCAGACGTGCCAGAACCTCGTGCCGGACACGCCAGAACCACCTGCCGGACAGACCGGAACCACCAGCCGGACACGCCGGAACCACAAGCTTGACTCGCCGGAACCACCGCCGGACATGCAAAATCACCTGCCGGCTACGCCAGAACCACTTGGCGAACACTCCCGAATCAGCTGCCGGGCATGCCGGAAACACCTATCAGGCTTGCCAGAACCATGTTCCGGACACGCCGGTACCACCTGCCGAGTATGCCGGAACCACCTGATCCACTCCCCAGAACCACCTGCTGGACACGCCAGAATCACCTGCCGTCTACGCCAGAACCACTCGGCAGACACTCCGGAACCACCTGCCGGGCATGCCGGAACCACCTCTCAGAGGTGCCAGAACCACATGCCGGACACTCCGGAATCACCTGCCGGGCATGCCGGAACCATCTCTCAGACGTGCCAGAACCATGTTCCGGACACGCTGGTACCACCTGCCGAGCTCGCCGGAACCACCTGCTGGACACGCCAAAATCACCTTCTGGCTCCGCCAGAACCACTCGGCAGACCCTCCGGAATCACCTGCCGGGCTTGCTGGAACCACCTGCCGGTCACGCCAACATCACCTTTCAGCTACGCCAGAACCACTTGGCGGACACTCCGGAAACACCTGTCGGGCCCGCCGGAACCACCTCTCAGACGTGCCAGAACCATGTACCTGAGATGCCGGAACCACTCCCCGAACAGACCGAAACCACCTGCCAGACCCGCCTGAACCCCCTTCCGAGCACGCCTGATCCACCTGCTCAACTAGCCGGAACCACCTTCCTGACATGCCAAAATCACCTGCCAGGTATACCAGAACCACTTGGTGGACACTCCGGAATCATCTGCCGGACATGCCAGAATCAGCTCTCAGACACACCAGAACCACGTGCCAGAGACGCCGGAAGCACCAGCTGAGCATGCCTGAGCCACCTGCTCGACTCGCAAGAAACACCTGTCGGACAGGCCAAAATCACCTGCCGGGTACGCCAGAAACACTTGGCGGACACTCCGGAATCGCCTGTCGGGCATGCCGGAACCAACTCTCAGACTTGCCAGAACCATGTTCTGGACACGCCGGTACCACCTGCCGAGTATGCCGGAACCAGCTGATCCACTACCCAGAACCACCTAGTGGACACGCCAAAATCAACTGCCGGCTACGCCAGAACCACTCGGCAGACACTCCGGAATCACATGCCAGGCATTCCGGAACCACCTCTCAGACGTGCCAGAACCATCTTCCGGACACACCGTTACCACCTGCCGAGTATGCCGGAACCACCTGATCCACTCCCCAGAACCACCTGCTGGACATGCCAGAATCACCTGCCAGCTACGTCAGAAGCACTCGGCAGACACTCCGGAACCAACCGCAGGGCATGCTGGAACCACATCTCAGAGGTGCCAGAACCACATGCCGGACACTCCGGAATCACCTGCCGGGCATGGCGGAACCACCTCTCAGACATGCCGGAACCACATGCCAATGACACCGGAAGCACCTGCCGAGCACGCCAGAACCACCTGCTCGACTCGCCAAAACCACCTGCTGGACACGGCAAAATCACCTGCCGGCTACGCCACAACCATTTGGTGAACACTTCGGAATCACCTGCCGGGCTTGCTGGAACCACCTGCCGGTCACGCCAACATCACCTGCCAGCTACGCCAGAACCACTTGGCAGACACTCCGGAAACACCTGTCGGGCTGGCCGCAACCACCTCTCAGACGTGCCAGAACCTCGTGCCGGACATGCCAGAACCACCTGCCGGACAGACCGGAACCACCTGCCGGACAAGCCAGAACCACCAGCTCGACTCGCCGGAACCACCGCCGGACATGCAAAATCACCTGCCGGCTACGCCAGAACCACTTGGCGAACACTCCCGAATCAGCTGCCGGGCATGCCGGAACCACCTATCAGGCTTGCCAGAACCATGTTCCGGACACGCCGGTACCACCTGCCGAGTATGCCGGAACCACCTGATCCACTCCCCGGAACCACCTGCTGGACACGCCAGAATCACCTGCCGTCTACGCCAGAACCACTCGGCAGACACTCCGGAACCACCTGCCGTGCATGCCGGAACCACCTCTCAGAGGTGGCAGAACCACATGCCGGACACTCCGGAATCACCTGCCGGGCATGCCGGAACCATCTCTCAGACGTGCCAGAACCATGTTCCGGACACGCCGCTACCACCTGCCGAGCTCGCCGGAACCACCTGCTGGACACGCCAAAATCACCTGCCGGCTACGCCACAACCACTTGTCGGAACTCCAGAATCACCTGTCGGGCTTGCTGGAACCACCTGCCGGTCACGCCAACATCACATGCCAGCTACGCCAGAACCACTTGGCGGACACAATGGAAACACCTGTCGGGCCAGCCGCGACCACCTCTCAGACGTGCCAGAACCATGTGCCTGAGATGCCGGAACCACACCCCGAACAGACTGAAACCACCTGCCAGACCCGCCTGAACCCCCTGGCGAGCACGCCTGATCCACCTGTTCAACTAGCCGGAACCACCTTCCTGACACGCCAAAATCACCTGCCAGGTATACCACAACCACTTGGTGGACACTCTGGAATCATCTGCCGGACATGCCAGAACCAGCTCTGAGACACACCAGAACCACGTGCCAGAGATGCCGGAAGCACCAGCTGAGCATGCCTGAGCCACCTGCACGACTCGCAAGAAACACCTGTCGGACAGGCCAAAATCACCTGCCGGGTACGCCAGAAACACTTGGCGGACACTCCGGAATCACCTGTCGGGCATGCCGGAACCACCTCTCAGACTTGCCAGAACCATGTTCTGGACACGCCGGTACCACCTGCCGAGTATGCCGGAACCAGCTGATCCACTCCCCAGAACCACCTACTGGACACGCCAAAATCAACTGCCGGCTATGCCAGAACCACACGGCAGACACTCCGGAATCACATGCCAGGCATTCCGGAACCACCTCTCAGAGGTGCCAGAACCACATGCCGGAGACTCCGGAATCACCTGCCGGGCATGCCGGAACCACCTATCAAAGGTGCCAGAACCACATGCCGGAGACTCTGGAATCACCAGCCGGGCATGCCGGAACCTTCTCTCAGACGTGCCACAACCACGTGCCGGAGAGACCGGAAGCACCTGCCGAGCTCTCCGGAACCACCTGCTGGACATGCCGGAACCACCTGCCTCACAGGCCAAAATCATATGCCGGGTACGCCAAAACCACTGGGTGGACACTCCAGAATCACCTTGCGGGCATGCCGGAACCACGCCATGGACAGACGGCAAACACCTGCCGAACCTGCCGGAACCACCTGCCGAGTATGCCGGAACCACCTGATAAACTCCCCAGAACCCCCTGCTGGACACGCCAGAATCACCTGCCGTCTACGCCAGAACCACTCGGCAGACACTCCAGAACCACCTGCCGGGCATGCCGGAACCACCTCTCAGAGGTGCCAGAACCACATGCCGGACACTCCGGAATCACCTGCCGGGCATGGAGGAGCCATCTCTCAGACGTGCCGGAATCACATGCCAATGACACCGGAAGCACCTGCCGAGCACGCCAGAACCACCATCTCGACTCGCCAAAACCACCTGCTGGACACGCCAAAATCACCTGCCGGCTACGCCACAACCATTTGGTGAACACTTCGGAATCACCTGCCGGGCTGGCTGGAACCACCTGCCGGTCACGCCAACATCACCTGCCAGCTATGCCAGAACCACTTGGCGGACACCATGGAAACACCTTTCGGGCCGGCCGGAACCACCTCTCAGACGTGCCAGAACCATGTTCCGGACACGCCGCTACCACCTGCCGAGCTCGCCGGAACCACCTGCTGGACACGCCCAAATCACCTGCCGGGTATGCCAGAACCACTTGGTGGACACTCCGGAATCATCCGCCGGACATGCCAGAACCAGCTCTCAGACACACCAGAACCACGTGCCGGAAACGCCGGAAGCACGTGCTGAGCATGCCTGAGCCACATGCTCGACTTGCAAGAAACACCTGCCAGACACGCCAAAATCACCTGCCGGGTACGCCAGAACCACGTGGCGGACACTCCGGAATCACCTGTCGGGCATGCCGGAACCACCTCTCAGACGTGCCAGAACCTCGTGCCGGACACGCCAGAACCACCTGCCGGACAGACCGGAACCACCTGCCGGACACGCCGGAACCACCAGCTTGACTCGCCGGAACCACCGCCGGACATGCAAAATCACCTGCCGGCTACGCCAGAACCACTTGGCGAACACTCCCGAATCAGCTGCCGGGCATGCGGGAACCACCGATCAGGCTTGCCAGAACCATGTTCCGGACACGCCGGTACCACCTGCCGAGTATGCCGGAACCACCTGATCAACTCCCCAGAACCACCTACTGGACACGCCAGAATCACCTGCCGTCTACGCCAGAACCACTCGGCAGACACTCCGGAACCACCTGCCGGGCATGCCGGAACCACCTCTCAGAGGTGCCAGAACCACATGCCGGACACTCCGGAATCACCTGCCGGGCATGCCGGAACCATCTCTCAGACGTGCCAGAACCATGTTCCGGACACACCGCTACCACCTGCCGAGCTCGCCGGAACCACCTGCTGGACACGCCAAAATCACCTGCCGGCTATGCCAGAACCACATGCCGGAGACTCTGGAATCACCTGCCGGGCATGCCGGAACCTTCTCTCAGACGTGCCACAACCACGTGCCGGAGAGACCGGAAGCACCTGCCGAGCTCTCCGGAACCACCTGCTTGACATGCCGGAACCACCTGCCTCACAGGCCAAAATCATATGCCGGCTACGCCAAAACCACTGGGTGGACACTCCAGAATCACCTTGCGGGCATGCCGGAACCACGTCATGGACAGACGGCAAACACCTGCCAGACCTGCCGGAACCACCTGCCGAGCACGCCGGAACCACCTGCTCGACTCACCAGAGCCACCTGCCGGACACACCAGAAACACCTGCGGGGTACGCCAGAACCACTTGGAGGACTCTCCGGGATCACCTGCCGGGCATGCCGGAACCACATCTCAGACATGCCAGAACCATGTGCCGGACACGCCGGAACCACCTGCCGAGTATGCCGGAACCACCTGCTCCACTCCCCAGAACCACCTGCTGGACACGCCAAAATCACCTGCCGGCTACGCCAGAACCACTCGGCAGACACTCCGGAACCACCTCCAGGACAGACCGGAACCAGCTGCTGGACACGCCGGGACCACCTGCTTGACTCGCCAGAACCGCCTGCCGGACACGCCAGAATCACCAGCCGGCTACGCCACAACCACTTGTCGGACACTCCGGAATCAGCTGCCGGGCATGCTGGAACCACCTCTCAGAGGTGCCACAACCACATGCCGGAGACGGCGGAAGCACCTGCCGAGAATGCCGGAAGTTCCTGATCCACTCCCCAGAACCACCTGCCGGACACGCCAAAATCACCTGCCGGCTACGCCAGAACCACTCGGCGGACACTCCAGAATCACCTGCCGGGCATGCCAGCACAACCTCTCAGAAGTGCCAGAAGCACGTGCCGGACAGGCCGGAGCCATCTCCCGGACAGACCGGAAACACAGGAAACACTCACCGGAACCACCTGCTTGACTCACCGGTCCCACCTGCCGGACACGCGAAAATCACCTGCCCGCTACACCAGAACCACTTGGTGTACAAGCCGGAAGCACGTGAAGGGCATGCCGACACAACCTCTCAGACGTGCCAGAACCTCGTGCCAGACACCCCAGAACCACCTGCTGGACAGACCGGAACCACCTGCCGGACACGCCGGAACCACCGGCTCGACTCGCCGGAACCATTGCCGGACATGCAAAATCACCTGCCGGCTACGCCAGAACCACTTGGCGAACACTCCGGAATCACCTGCCGGGCATGGCGGAACCACCTCTCAGACATGCCGGAACCACATGCCAATGACACCGGAAGCACCTGCCGAGCACGCCAGAACCACCTGCTCGACTCGCCAAAACCACCTGCTGGACACGCCAAAATCACCTGCCGGCTACGCCACAACCATTCGGTGAACACTTCGGAATCACCTTCCGGGCAGGCTGGAACCACCTGCCGGTCACGCCAACATCACCTGCCAGCTATGCCAGAACCACTTGGCGGACACCATGGAAACACCTGTCGGGCCTGCCGGAACCACCTCTCAGACGTGCCAGAACCATGTGCCTGAGATGCCGGAACCACACCCCGAACAGACCGAAACCACCTGCCAGACCCGCCTGAACCACCTGCCGAGCACGCCGGAACCACCTACTCGACTCGCCGGAACCACCTACCTGACACGCCAAAATCACCTGCCGGGTATGCCAGAACCACTTGGTGGACACTCCGGAATCATCTGCCGGACATGCCAGAACCAGCTCTCAGACACACCAGAACCACGTGCCGGACACTCCGGAAGCACGTGCTGAGCATGCCTGAGCCACATGCTCGACTTGCAAGAAACACCTGCCAGACACGCCAAAATCACCTGCCGGGTACGCCAGAACCACGTGGCGGACACTCCGGAATCACCTGTCGGGCATGCCGGAACCACCTCTCAGACGTGCCAGAACCTCGTGCCGGACACGCCAGAACCACCTGCCGGACAGACCGGAACCACCTGCCGGACACGCCGGAACCACCAGCTCGACTCGCCGGAGCCACCGCCGGACATGCAAAATCACCTGCCGGCTACGCCAGAACCACTTGGCGAACACTCCCGAATCAGCTGCCGGGCATGCGGGAACCACCTATCAGGCTTGCCAGAACCATGTTCCGGACACGCCGGTACCACCTCCCGAGTATGCCGGAACCACCTGATCCACTCCCCAGAACCACCTGCTGGACACGCCAGAATCACCTGCCGTCTACGCCAGAACCACTCGGCAGACACTCCGGAACCACCTGCCGGGCATGCCGGAACCACCTCTCAGAGGTGCCAGAACCACATGCCGGACACTCCGGAATCACCTGCCGGGCATGCCGGAACCATCTCTCAGACGTGCCAGAACCATGTTCCGGACACGCCGCTACCACCTGCCGAGCTCGCCGGAACCACCTGCTGGACACGCCAAAATCACCTGCCGGCTACGCCAGAACCACTTGGCAGACACTCCGGAAACACCTGTCGGGCTGACCGCAACCACCTCTCAGACGTGCCAGAACCATGAGCCTGAGATGCCGGAACCACACCCCGAACAGACCGAAACAACCTGCCAGTCCCGCCTGAACCCCCTGGCGAGCAGACCTGATCCACCTGTTCAACTAGCCGCAACCACCTTCCTGACACGCCAAAATCACCTGCCAGGTATACCAGAACCACTTGGTGGACACTCTGGAATCATCTTCCAGACACGCCAGGACCAGCTTTCAGACACACCAGAACCACGTGCCAGAGACACCGGAAGCACCAGCTGAGCATGCCTGAGCCACCTGCACGACTCGCAAGAAACACCTGCCGGACACGCCAAAATCACCTGCCGGGTACGCCAGAAACACTTGGCGGACACTCCGGAATCACCTGTCAGGCATGCCGGAACCACCTCTCAGACTTGCCAGAACCATGTTCTGGGCACGCCGGTACCACCTGCCGAGTATGCCGGAACCAGCTGATCCACTCCCCAGAACCACCTACTGGACACGCCAAAATCAACTGCCGGCTATGCCAGAACCACACGGCAGACACTCCGGAATCACATGCCAGGCATTCCGGAACCACCTCTCAGAGGTGCCAGAACCACATGCCGGAGACTCCGGAATCACCTGCCGGGCATGCCGGAACCACCTATCAAAGGTGCCAGAACCACATGCTGGAGACTCTGGAATCACCTGCCGGGCATGCCGGAACCTTCTCTCAGACGTGCCACAACCACGTGCCGGAGAGACCGGAAGCACCTGCCGAGCTCTCCGGAACCACCTGCTGGACATGCCGGAACCACCTGCCTCACAGGCCAAAATCATATGCCGGCTACGCCAAAACCACTGGGTGGACACTCCAGAATCACCTTGCGGGCATGCCGGAACCACGCCATGGACAGACGGCAAACACCTGCCGGACCTGCCGGAACCACCTGCCGAGCACGCCGGAACCACCTGCTCGACTCACCAGAGCCACCTGCCGGACACACCAGAAACACCTGACGGGTATGCAAGAACCACTTGGAGGACTCTCCGGGATCACCTGCCGGCCATGCCGGAACCACCTCTCAGACATGCCAGAACCATGTGCCGGACACGCCGGAACCACCTGCCGAGTATGCCGGAACCACCTGCTCCACTCCCCAGAACCACCTGCTGGACACGCCAAAATCACCTGCCGGCTACGCCAGAACCACTTGGCGGACACTCCGGAATCACCTGCCGGGCATGCCAGAAGCAGCTCTCAGACACACCGGAACCACGTGCCGGAGACGCCGGAAGCACGTGCTGAGCATGCCTGAGCCGCATGCTCGACTTGCAAGAAACACCTGCCAGACACGCCAAGATCACCTGCCGGGTACGCCAGAACCACGTAGCGGACACTCCGGAATCACCTGTCGGGCATGCCGGAACCACCTCTCAGACGTGCCAGAACCTCGTGCCGGACACGCCAGAAGCACCTGCCGTCTACGCCAGAACCACTCGGCAGACACTCCGGAACCACCTGCCGGGCATGCCGGAACCACCCCTCAGAGGTGCCAGAACCACATGCCGGACACTCCGGAATCACCTGCCGGGCATGCCGGAACCATCTCTCAGACGTGCCAGAACCATGTTCCGGACACACCGCTACCACCTGGCGAGCTCGCCGGATCCGCCTGCTGGACACGCCAAAATCACCTGCCGGCTACGCCAGAACCACATGGCGGACACTCCAGAATCACCTGCCGGGCTTGCTGGAACCACCTGCCGGTCACGCCAACATCACCTGCCACCTACGCCAGAACCACTTGGCGGACACCATGGAAACACCTGTCGTGCCGCCCGCAACCACCTCTCAGACGTGCCAGAACCATGTGCCTGAGATGCCGGAACCACACCCCGAACAGACCGAAACCACCTGCCAGACCCGCCTGAACCCCCTGGCGAGCACCCCTGATCCACCTGTTCAACTAGCCGGAACCACCTTCCTGACACGCCAAAATCACCTGCCAGGTATACCAGAACCACTTGGTGGACACTCTGGAATCATCTTCCGGACATGCCAGAACCAGCTCTCAGACACACCAGAACCACGTGCCAGAGACGCCGGAAGCACCAGCTGAGCATGCCTGAGCCACCTGCACGACTCGCAAGAAACACCTGTCGGACAGGCCAAAATCACCTGCCGGGTACGCCAGAAACACTTGGCGGACACTCCGGGATCACCTGTCGGGCATGCCGGAACCACCTCTCAGACTTGCCAGAACCATGTTCTGGACACGCCGGTACCACCTGCCGAGTATGCCGGAACCAGCTGATCCACTCCCCAGAACCACCTACTGGACACGCCAAAATCAACTGCCGGCTATGCCAGAACCACACGGCAGACACTCAGGAATCACATGCCAGGCATTCCGAAACCACCTCTCAGAGGTGCCAGAACCACATGCCGGACACTCCGGAATCACCTGCCGGGCATGCCGGAACCATCTCTCAGACGTGCCAGAACCATGTTCCGGACACACCGCTACCACCTGGCGAGCTCGCCGGATCCGCCTGCTGGACACGCCAAAATCACCTGCCGGCTACGCCAGAACCACATGGCGGACACTCCAGAATCACCTGCCGGGCTTGCTGGAACCACCTGCCGGTCACGCCAACATCACCTGCCACCTACGCCAGAACCACTTGGCGGACACCATGGAAACACCTGTCGTGCCGCCCGCAACCACCTCTCAGACGTGCCAGAACCATGTGCCTGAGATGCCGGAACCACACCCCGAACAGACCGAAACCACCTGCCAGACCCGCCTGAACCCCCTGGCGAGCACCCCTGATCCACCTGTTCAACTAGCCGGAACCACCTTCCTGACACGCCAAAATCACCTGCCAGGTATACCAGAACCACTTGGTGGACACTCTGGAATCATCTTCCGGACATGCCAGAACCAGCTCTCAGACACACCAGAACCACGTGCCAGAGACGCCGGAAGCACCAGCTGAGCATGCCTGAGCCACCTGCACGACTCGCAAGAAACACCTGTCGGACAGGCCAAAATCACCTGCCGGGTACGCCAGAAACACTTGGCGGACACTCCGGGATCACCTGTCGGGCATGCCGGAACCACCTCTCAGACTTGCCAGAACCATGTTCTGGACACGCCGGTACCACCTGCCGAGTATGCCGGAACCAGCTGATCCACTCCCCAGAACCACCTACTGGACACGCCAAAATCAACTGCCGGCTATGCCAGAACCACACGGCAGACACTCAGGAATCACATGCCAGGCATTCCGAAACCACCTCTCAGAGGTGCCAGAACCACATGCCGGAGACTCCGGAATCACCTGCCGGGCATGCCGGAACCACGTCTCAGACGTGCCAGAACCATGTGCCGGACACGCCGGAACCACCTGCCGAGTATGCCTGAACCACCTGCTCCACACCCCAGAACCACCTGCTGGACACGCCAAAATCACCTGCCGGCTACGCCAGAACCACTCGGCAGACACTCCGGAACCACCTCCAGGACAGACCGGAACCAGCTGCCGGACACGCCGGGACCACCTGCTTGACTCGCCAGAACCACCTGCCGGACACGCCAGAATCACCAGCCGGCTACGCCACAACCACTTGTCGGACACTCTGGAATCACCAGCCGGGCATGCCGGAATCATCTCTCAGACGTGCCACAACCACTTGCCGGAGAGACCAGAAGCAGCTGCCGAGCTCGCCGGAACCACCTGCTGGACATGCCGGAACCACCTGCCGAGCACGCCGGAACCACTGGATCGACTCACCAGAACCACCTGCCGGACACACCAGAAATCACCTGCGGGGTAAGCCAGAACCACTTGGAGGACACTCCGGGATCACCTGCCGGGCATGCCGGAACCACCTCTCAGACGTGCCAGAACCACGTGCCGGACACGCCGGAACCACGTGCCGAGTATGCCGGAACCACCTGCTCCACTCCAAGAAACACCTGCTGAGACACGCCAAAATCACCTGCCGGCTACGCCAGAACCACTCGGCGGACACTCCGGAACCACCTGTCGGGCATGCCAGCACAACCTCTCAGACGTGCCCGAACCACCTGACGGACACGCCGGAACCACCGGCTCGACTCGCCGGAACCACTGCCGGACATGCAAAATCACCTGCCGGCTACGCCAGAACCACTTGGCGAACACTCCGGAATCACCTGCCGGGCATGGCGGAACCACCTCTCAGACATGCCGGAACCACATGCCAATGACACCGGAAGCACCTGCCGAGCACGCCAGAACCACCTGCTCGACTCGCCAGAACCACCTGCTGGACACGCCAAAATCACCTGCCGGCTACGCCACAACCATTTGGCGAACACTTCGGAATCACCTGCCGGGCTGGCTGGAACCACCTGCCGGTCACGCCAACATCACCTGCCAGCTATGCCAGAACCACTTGGCGGACACCATGGAAACACCTTTCGGGCCGGCCGGAACCACCTCTCAGACGTGCCAGAACCATGTTCCGGACACGCCGCTACCACCTGCCGAGCTCGCCGGAACCACCTGCTGGACACGCCCAAAATCACCTGCCGGGTATGCCAGAACCACTTGGTGGACACTCCGGAATCATCTGCCGGACATGCCAGAACCAGCTCTCAGACACACCAGAACCACGTGCCGGAAACGCCGGAAGCACGTGCTGAGCATGCCTGAGCCACATGCTCGACTTGCAAGAAACACCTGCCAGACACGCCAAAATCACCTGCCGGGTACGCCAGAACCACGTGGCGGACACTCCGGAATCACCTGTCGGGCATGCCGGAACCACCTCTCAGACGTGCCAGAACCTCGTGCCGAACACGCCAGAACCACCTGCCGGACAGACCGGAACCACCTGCCGGACACGCCGGAACCACCAGCTCGACTCGCCGGAACCACCGCCGGACATGCAAAATCACCTGCCGGCTACGCCAGAACCACTTGGCGAACACTCCCGAATCAGCTGCCGGGCATGCGGGAACCACCGATCAGGCTTGCCAGAACCATGTTCCGGACACGCCGGTACCACCTGCCGAGTATGCCGGAACCACCTGATCAACTCCCCAGAACCACCTACTGGACACGCCAGAATCACCTGCCGTCTACGCCAGAACCACTCGGCAGACACTCCGGAACCACCTGCCGGGCATGCCGGAACCACCTCTCAGAGGTGCCAGAACCACATGCCGGACACTCCGGAATCACCTGCCGGGCATGCCGGAACCATCTCTCAGACGTGCCAGAACCATGTTCCGGACACACCGCTACCACCTGCCGAGCTCGCCGGAACCACCTGCTGGACACGCCAAAATCACCTGCCGGCTATGCCAGAACCACATGCCGGAGACTCTGGAATCACCTGCCGGGCATGCCGGAACCTTCTCTCAGACGTGCCACAACCACGTGCCGGAGAGACCGGAAGCACCTGCCGAGCTCTCCGGAACCACCTGCTTGACATGCCGGAACCACCTGCCTCACAGGCCAAAATCATATGCCGGCTACGCCAAAACCACTGGGTGGACACTCCAGAATCACCTTGCGGGCATGCCGGAACCACGTCATGGACAGACGGCAAACACCTGCCGGACCTGCCGGAACCACCTGCCGAGCACGCCGGAACCACCTGCTCGACTCACCAGAACCACCTGCTGGACACGCCAAAATCACCTGCCGGCTACGCCAGAACCACTCGGCAGACACTCCGGAACCACCTCCAGGACACACCGGAACCAGCTGCCGGACACGCCGGGACCACCTGCTTGACTCGCCAGAACCGCCTGCCGGACACGCCAGAATCACCAGCCGGCTACGCCAGAACCACTTGTCGGACACTCCGGAATCAGCTGCCGGGCATGCCGGAACCACCTCTCAGAGGTGCCACAACCACATGCCGGAGACGGCGGAAGCACCTGCCGAGAATGCCGGAAGCTCCTGATCCACTCCCCAGAACCACCTGCCGGACACGCCAAAATCACCTGCCGGCTACGCCAGAACCACTCGGCGGACACTCCAGAATCACCTGCCGGGCATGCCAGCACAACCTCTCAGAAGTGCCAGAAGCACGTGCCGGACAGGCCGGAGCCATCTCCCGGACAGACCGGAAACACAGGAAACACTCGCCGGAACCACCTGCTCGACTCACCGGTCCCACCTGCCGGACACGCGAAAATCACCTGCCCGCTACACCAGAACCACTTGGTGTACAAGCCGGAAGCACGTGAAGGGCATGCCGACACAACCTCTCAGACGTGCCAGAACATGTGCCAGACAAGCCAGAACCACCTGCTGGACAGACCGGAACCACCTGCCGGACACGCCGGAACCACCGGCTCGACTCGCCGGAACCACTGCCGGACATGCAAAATCACCTGCCGGCTACGCCAGAACCACTTGGCGAACACTCCGGAATCACCTGCCGGGCATGGCGGAACCACCTCTCAGACATGCCGGAACCACATGCCAATGACACCGGAAGCACCTGCCGAGCACGCCAGAACCACCTGCTCGACTCGCCAAAACCACCTGCTGGACACGCCAAAATCACCTGCCGGCTACGCCACAACCATTCGGTGAACACTTCGGAATCACCTTCCGGGCTGGCTGGAACCACCTGCCGGTCACGCCAACATCACCTGCCAGCTATGCCAGAACCACTTGGCGGACACCATGGAAACACCTGTCGGGCCTGCCGGAACCACCTCTCAGACGTGCCAGAACCATGTGCCTGAGATGCCGGAACCACACCCCGAACAGACCGAAACCACCTGCCAGACCCGCCTGAACCACCTGCCGAGCAGGCCGGAACCACCTACTCGACTCGCCGGAACCACCTACCTGACACGCCAAAATCACCTGCCGGGTATGCCAGAACCACTTGGTGGACACTCCGGAATCATCTGCCGGACATGCCAGAACCAGCTCTCAGACACACCAGAACCACGTGCCGGACACTCCGGAAGCACGTGCTGAGCATGCCTGAGCCACATGCTCGACTTGCAAGAAACACCTGCCAGACACGCCAAAATCACCTGCCGGGTACGCCAGAACCACGTGGCGGACACTCCGGAATCACCTGTCGGGCATGCCGGAACCACCTCTCAGACGTGCCAGAACCTCGTGCCGGACACGCCAGAACCACCTGCCGGACAGACCGGAACCACCTGCCGGACACGCCGGAACCACCAGCTCGACTCGCCGGAGCCACCGCCGGACATGCAAAATCACCTGCCGGCTACGCCAGAACCACTTGGCGAACACTCCCGAATCAGCTGCCGGGCATGCGGGAACCACCTATCAGGCTTGCCAGAACCATGTTCCGGACATGCCGGTACCACCTGCCGAGTATGCCGGAACCACCTGATCCACTCCCCAGAACCACCTACTGGACACGCCAGAATCACCTGCCGGCTACGCCAGAACCACTCGGCAGACACTCCGGAATCACCTGCCGGGCATGCCGGAACCACCTCTCAGAGGTGCCAGAACCACATGCCGGAGACTCCGGAATCACCTGCCGGGCATGCCGGAACCACCTATCAAAGGTGCCAGAACCACATGCTGGAGACTCTGGAATCACCTGCCGGGCATGCCGGAACCTTCTCTCAGACGTGCCACAACCACGTGCCGGAGAGACCGGAAGCACCTGCCGAGCTCTCCGGAACCACCTGCTGGACATGCCGGAACCACCTGCCTCACAGGCCAAAATCATATGCCGGCTACGCCAAAACCACTGGGTGGACACTCCAGAATCACCTTGCGGGCATGCCGGAACCACGCCATGGACAGACGGCAAACACCTGCCGGACCTGCCGGAACCACCTGCCGAGCACGCCGGAACCACCTGCTCGACTCACCAGAGCCACCTGCCGGACACACCAGAAACACCTGCCGGGTATGCAAGAACCACTTGGAGGACTCTCCGGGATCACCTGCCGGCCATGCCGGAACCACCTCTCAGACATGCCAGAACCATGTGCCGGACACGCCGGAACCACCTGCCGAGTATGCCGGAACCACCTGCTCCACTCCCCAGAACCACCTGCTGGACACGCCAAAATCACCTGCCGGCTACGCCAGAACCACTTGGTGGACACTCCGGAATCACCTGCCGGGCATGCCAGAAGCAGCTCTCAGACACACCGGAACCACGTGCCGGACACGCCGGAAGCACGTGCTGAGCATGCCTGAGCCGCATGCTCGACTTGCAAGAAACACCTGCCAGACACGCCAAGATCACCTGCCGGGTACGCCAGAACCACGTAGCGGACACTCCGGAATCACCTGTCGGGCATGCCGGAACCACCTCTCAGACGTGCCAGAACCTCGTGCCGGACACGCCAGAAGCACCTGCCGTCTACGCCAGAACCACTCGGCAGACACTCCGGAACCACCTGCCGGGCATGCCGGAACCACCCCTCAGAGGTGCCAGAACCACATGCCGGACACTCCGGAATCACCTGCCGGGCATGCCGGAACCATCTCTCAGACGTGCCAGAACCATGTTCCGGACACACCGCTACCACCTGGCGAGCTCGCCGGATCCGCCTGCTGGACACGCCAAAATCACCTGCCGGCTACGCCAGAACCACATGGCGGACACTCCAGAATCACCTGCCGGGCTTGCTGGAACCACCTGCCGGTCACGCCAACATCACCTGCCACCTACGCCAGAACCACTTGGCGGACACCATGGAAACACCTGTCGTGCCGCCCGCAACCACCTCTCAGACGTGCCAGAACCATGTGCCTGAGATGCCGGAACCACACCCCGAACAGACCGAAACCACCTGCCAGACCCGCCTGAACCCCCTGGCGAGCACCCCTGATCCACCTGTTCAACTAGCCGGAACCACCTTCCTGACACGCCAAAATCACCTGCCAGGTATACCAGAACCACTTGGTGGACACTCTGGAATCATCTTCCGGACATGCCAGAACCAGCTCTCAGACACACCAGAACCACGTGCCAGAGACGCCGGAAGCACCAGCTGAGCATGCCTGAGCCACCTGCACGACTCGCAAGAAACACCTGTCGGACAGGCCAAAATCACCTGCCGGGTACGCCAGAAACACTTGTCGGACACTCCGGGATCACCTGTCGGGCATGCCGGAACCACCTCTCAGACTTGCCAGAACCATGTTCTGGACACGCCGGTACCACCTGCCGAGTATGCCGGAACCAGCTGATCCACTCCCCAGAACCACCTACTGGACACGCCAAAATCAACTGCCGGCTATGCCAGAACCACACGGCAGACACTCAGGAATCACATGCCAGGCATTCCGAAACCACCTCTCAGAGGTGCCAGAACCACATGCCGGACACTCCGGAATCACCTGCCGGGCATGCCGGAACCATCTCTCAGACGTGCCAGAACCATGTTCCGGACACACTGCTACCACCTGGCGAGCTCGCCGGATCCGCCTGCTGGACACGCCACAATCACCTGCCGGCTATGCCAGAACCACACGGCAGACACTCAGGAATCACATGCCAGGCATTCCGAAACCACATCTCAGAGGTGCCAGAACCACATGCCGGAGACTCCGGAATCACCTGCCGGGCATGCCGGAACCACGTCTCAGACGTGCCAGAACCATGTGCCGGACACGCCGGAACCACCTGCCGAGTATGCCTGAACCACCTGCTCCACACCCCAGAACCACCTGCTGGACACGCCAAAATCACCTGCCGGCTACGCCAGAACCACTCGGCAGACACTCCGGAACCACCTCCAGGACAGACCGGAACCAGCTGCCGGACACGCCGGGACCACCTGCTTGACTCGCCAGAACCACCTGCCGGACACGCCAGAATCACCAGCCGGCTACGCCACAACCACTTGTCGGACACTCTGGAATGAGCTGCCGGGCATGCTGGAACCACCTCTCAGAGGTGCCACAACCACATGCCGGAGACGGCGGAAGCACCTGCCGAGAATGCCGGAAGTTCCTGATCCACTCCCCAGAACCACCTGCCGGACACGCCAAAATCACCTGCCGGCTACGCCAGAACCACTCGGCGGACACTCCAGAATCACCTGCCGGGCATGCCAGCACAACCTCTCAGAAGTGCCAGAAGCACGTGCCGGACAGGCCGGAACCATCTCCCGGACAGACCGCAAACACAGGAAACACTCGCCGGAACCACCTGCTTGACTCACCGGTCCCACCTGCCAGACACGCCAAAATCACCTTCCCGCTACACCAGAACCACTTGGTGGACAAGCCGGAATCACGTGAAGGGCATGCCGACACAACCTCTCAGACGTGCCAGAACCTCGTGCCGGACACCCCAGAACCACCTGCTGGACAGACCGGAACCACCTTCCGGACACGCCAGAACCACCGGCTCGACTCGCCGGAACCATTGCCGGACATGCCAAATCACCTGCCGGCTACGCCAGAACCACTTGGCGAACACTCCGGAATCACCTGCCGGGCATGGCGGAACCACCTCTCAGACATGCCGGAACCACATGCCAATGACACCGGAAGCACCCGCCGAGCACGCCAGAACCACCTGCTCGACTCGCCAAAACCACCTGCTGGACACGCCAAAATCACCTGCCGGCTACGCCACAACCATTTGGTGAACACTTCGGAATCACCTGCCGGGCTGGCTGGAACCACCTGCCGGTCACGCCAACATCACCTGCCAGCTATGCCAGAACCACTTGGCGGACACCATGGAAACACCTGTCGGGCCGGCTGGAACCACCTCTCAGACGTGCCAGAACCATGTGCCTGAGATGCCGGAACCACACCCCGAACAGACCGAAACCACCTGCCAGACCCGCCTGAACCACCTGCCGAGCACGCCGGAACCACCTACTCGACTCGCCGGAACCACCTGCCTTACACGCTAAAATCACCTGCCGGGTATGCCACAACCACTTGGTGGACACTCTGGAATCATCTGCCGGACATGCCGGAACAACCTCTCAGACGTGCCAGAACCTCGTGCCGGACACGCCAGAACCACCTGCCGGACAGCCCGGAACCACCTGCTGGACACGCCGGAACCACCGGCTCGACTTGCCGGAACCACCGCCGGACATTCAAAATGACGTGCCGGCTACGCCAGAACCACTTGGCGAACACTCCGGAATCACCTGTCGGGCATGCCGGAAACACCTCTCAGACTTGCCAGAACCATGTACCGGACACGCCGGTACCACATGTCGCGTATGCCGGAACCACCTGATCCACTCCCCAGAACCACCTGCTGGACACGCCAGAATCACCTGCCGGCTACGCCAGAACCACTCGACAGACACTCCGGAACCACCTGCCGGGCAGGCCGGAACCACCTCTCAGAGGTGCCAGAACCACATGCCAGACACTCCGGAATCACCTGCCGGGCATGCCGGAACCATCTCTCAGACGTGCCAGAACCATGTTCCGGACACGTCGCTACCACCTGCCGGGCAGGCCGGAACCACCTCTCAGAGGTGCCAGAACCACATGCCAGACACTCCGGAATCACCTGCCGGGCATGCCGGAACCATCTCTCAGACGTGCCAGAACCATGTTCCGGACACGTCGCTACCACCTGCCGAGCTCGCCGGAACCACCTGCTGGACACGCCAAAAGCACCTGCCGGCTACGCCAGAACCACTCGGCAGACACTCCGGAATCACCTGCCGGTCTTGCTGGAACCACATCTCAGAGGTGCCAGAACCACATGCCGGACACTCCGGAATCACCTGCCGGGCATGCCTGAACCATCTCTCAGACGTGCCACAACCACCTGCCGGAGAGTCCGGAAGCACCTGCCGAGCGCGCCGGAACCACCTGCTGGACATGCCGGAACCACCTGCCGGACACGCCGGAACCACCAGCTCGACTCGCCGGAACCATTGCCGGACATGCAAAATGACCTGCCGGCTACGCCAGAACCACTTGGCGAACATTCCGGAATCACCTGCCGGGCATGCCGGAACCACCTCTCAGACGTGCCAGAACCATCTTCCGGACACGCCGTTACCACCTGCCGAGTATGCTGGAACCACCTGATCCAGTCCCCAGAACCACCTGCTGGACACGCCAGAATCAACTGCCAGCTACGTCAGAAGCACTCGGCAGACACTCCGGAACCACCTGCAGGGCATGCTGGAACCACATCTCAGAGGTGCCAGAAACACATGCCGGACACTCCGGAAGCACCTGCCGAGCGCGCCGGAACCACCTGCTGGACATGCCGGAACCACCTGCCGGACACGCCGGAACCACCGGCTCGACTCGCCGGAACCATTGCCGGACATGCAAAATCACCTGCCGGCTATGCCAGAACCACTTGGCGAACACTCCGGAATCACCTGCCGGGCATGGCGGAACCACCTCTCAGACATGCCGGAACCACATGCCAATGACACCGGAAGCACCTGCTGAGCACGCCAGAACCACCTGCTCGACTCGCCAAAACCACCTGCTGGACACGCCAAAATCACCTGCCGGCTACGCCACAACCATTTGGTGAACACTTCGGAATCACCTGCCGGGCTGGCTGGAACCACCTGCCGGTCACGCCAACATCACCTGCCAGCTATGCCAGAACCACTTGGCGGACACCATGGAAACACCTGTCGGGCCGGCTGGAACCACCTCTCAGACGTGCCAGAACCATGTGCCTGAGATGCCGGAACCACACCCCGAACAGACCGAAACCACCTGCCAGACCCGCCTGAACCACCTGCCGAGCACGCCGGAACCACCTACTCGACTCGCCGGAACCACCTGCCTTACACGCTAAAATCACCTGCCGGGTATGCCACAACCACTTGGTTCACACTCCGGAATCATCTGCCGGACATGCCGGAACAACCTCTCAGACGTGCCAGAACCTCGTGCCGGACACGCCAGAACCACCTGCCGGACAGCCCGGAACCACCTCCTGGACACGCCGGAACCACCGGCTCGCCTTGCCGGAACCACCACCGAACATGCAAAATGACCTGCCGGCTACGCCAGAACCACTTGGCGAACACTCCGGAATCACCTGTCGGGCATGCCGGAAACACCTCTCAGTCTTGCCAGAACCATGTACCGGACACGCCGGTACCACATGTCGAGTATGCCGGAACCACCTGATCCACTTCCCAGAACCAACTGCTGGACACGCCAGAATCACCTGCCGGCTACGCCACAACCATTTGGTGAACACTTCGGAATCACCTGCCGGGCTGGCTGGAACCACCTGCCGGTCACGCCAACATCACCTGCCAGCTATGCCAGAACCACATTTCGGACACCATGGAAACACCTGTCGGGCTGGCCGGAACCACCTATCAAACGTGCCAGAACCATGTGCCTGAGATGCCGGAACCACACCCCGAAGAGACCGAAACCACCTGCCAGACCCGCCTGAACCACCTGCCGAGCACGCCGGAACCACCTACTCGACTCGCCGGAACCACATGCCTGACACGCTAAAATCACCTGCCGGGTATGCCACAACCACTTGGTGGACACTCCGGAATCATCCGCCGGATATGCCGGAACCAGCTCTCAGACGCACCAGAACCACGTGCCGGACACCTGCTGATCATGCCTGAGCCACATGCTTGACTTGCAACAAAAACCTGCCAGACACGCCAAAATCACCTGCCGGGTACGCCAGAACCACGTGGCGGACACTCCGGAATCACCTGTCGGGCATGCCGGAACCACCTCTCAGACGTGCCAGAACCTCGTGCCGGACACGCCAGAACCACCTGCCGGACAGCCCGGAACCACCTGCTAGACACGCCGGAACCACCGGCTCGACGTGCCGGAACCACCGCCGGACATGCAAAATGACCTGCCGTCTACACCAGAACCACTTGGCGAACTCTCCGGAATCACCTGTCGGGCATGCCGGAAACACCTCTCAGACTTGCCAGAACCATGTTCCGGACACGCCGGTACCACCTGTCGAGTATGCCGGAACCACCTGATCCACTCCCCAGAACCACCTTATCCACTCCCCAGAACCACCTGCTGGACACGCCAGAATCACCTGCCAGCTACGTCAGAAGGACTCGGCAGACACTCCGGAACGACCTGCAGGGCATGCTGGAACCACATCTCAGAGGTGCCAGAACCACGTGGCGGACACTCCGGAATCGCCTGCCGGGCATGCCAGAACCACCTCTCAGACGTGCCAGAACCTCGTGCCGGACACGCCAGAACCACCTGCCGGACAGCCCGGAACCACCTGCTGGACATGCCGGAACCCCCGGCTCGAGGTGCCGGAACCACCGCCGGACATGCAAAATGACCTGCCGGCTACGCCAGAACCACTTGGCGAACACTCCGGAATCACCTGTTGGGCATGCCGGAAACACCTCTCAGACTTGCCAGAACCATGTTCCGGACACGCCGGTACCACCTGCCGAGTATGCTGGAACCAGCTGATCCACTCCCCAGAACCACCTAGTGGACACGCCAAAATCAGCTGCCGGCTATGCCAGAACCACTCGGCAGACACTCCGGAATCACATGCCAGGCATTCCGGAACCACCTCTCAGAGGTGCCAGAACCAAATGCCGGAGACTCCGGAATCACCTGCCGGGCATGCCGGAACCACCTCTCAGAGGTGCCAGAACCACATGCTGGACACTCCGGAATCACCCGCCGGGCATGCCGGAACCATCTCTCAGACGTGCCACAACCACATGCCGGAGAGACCGGAATCACCTGCCGAGCTCTCCGGAACCACCTGCTGGACATGCCGGAACCACCTGCCTCACAGGCCAAAATCATATGCCGGCTATGCCAAAACCACTTGGCGGACAATCCTGATTCACCTGCCGGGCATGCCAGCACAACCTCTCAGAAGTGCCAGAAGCACGTGCCGGACAGGCCGGAACCATCTCCCGGACAGACCGGAAACACAGGAAACACTCGCCGGAACCCCCTGCTTGACTCACCGGTCCCACCTGCCGGACACGCCAAAATCACCTGTCCGCTACACCAGAGCCACTTGGCGGACAAGCCGGAATCACGTGAAGTGCATGGCGACACAACATCTCAGACGTGTCGGACACACCAGAACCACCTGCTGGACAGACGGGAACCACCTTCTGGACACGCCGGAACCACTGGCTCGATCGCCGGAACCATTGCCAGACATGGAAAATGACCTGCCGGCTACGCCAGAACCACTTGGCGAACACTCCGGAATCACCAGCCGGGCATGCCAGAAGCAGCTCTCAGACACACCAGAACCACGTGCCGGACACGCCGGAAGCACGTGCTGAGCATGCCTGAGCCGCATGCTCGACTTGCAAGAAACACCTGCCAGACACGCCAAGATCGCCTGCCGGGTACGCCAGAACCACGTAGCGGAGACTCCGGAATCACCTGTCGGGCATGCCGGAACCACCTCTCAGACGTGCCAGAACCTCGTGCCGGACACGCCAGAAGCACCTGCCATCTACGCCAGAACCACTCGGCAGACACTCCGGAACCACCTGCCGGGCATGCCGGAACCACCCCTCAGAGGTGCCAGAACCACATGCCGGACACTCCGGAATCACCTGCCGGGCATGCCGGAACCATCTCTCAGACGTGACAGAACCATGTTCCGGACACACCGCTACCACCTGCCGAGCTCGCCGGATCCACCTGCTGGACACGCCAAAATCACCTGCCGGCTACACCAGAACCACATGGCGGACACTCCAGAATCACCTGCCGGGCTTGCTGGAACCACCTGCCGGTCACGCCAACATCACCTGCCAGCTACGCCAGAACCACTTGGCGGACACCATGGACACACCTGTCATGCCGGCCGCAACCACCTCTCAGACGAACCAGAACCATGTGCCTGAGATGCCGGAACCACACCCCGAACAGACCGAAACCACCTGCCAGACCCGCCTGAACCCCCTGGCGATCACGCCTGATCCACCTGTTCAACTAGCCGGAACCACCTTCCTGACACGCCAAAATCACCTGCCAGGTATACCAGAACCACTTGGTGGACACTCTGGAATCATCTTCCGGACATGCCAGAACCAGCTCTCAGACACACCAGAACCACGTGCCAGAGACGCCGGAAGAACCAGCTGAGCATGCCTGAGCCACCTGCACGACTCGCAAGAAACACCTGTCGGACAGGCCAAAATCACCTGCCGGGTACGCCAGAAACACTTGGCGGACACTCCGGAATCACCTGTCGGGCATGCCGGAACCACCTCTCAGACTTGCCAGAACCATGTTCTGGACACGCCGGTACCACCTGCCGAGTATGCCGGAACCAGCTGATCCACTCCCCAGAACCACCTACTGGACACGCCAAAATCAACTGCCGGCTATGCCGGAACCACACGGCAGACACTCCGGAATCACATGCCAGGCATTCCGAAACCACCTCTCAGAGGTGCCAGAACCACATGCCGGAGACTCCGGAATCACCTGCCGGGCATGCCGGAACCACGCCATGGACAGACGGCAAACAGCTGCCGGACCTGCCGGAACCACCTGCCGAGCACGCCAGAACCACCTGCTCGAATCACCAGAGCCACCTGCCGGACACACCAGAAACACCTGCCGGGTATGCAAGAACCACTTGGAGGACTCTCCGGGATCACCTGCCGGGCATGCCGGAACCACCTCTCAGACATGCCAGAACCATGTGCCGGACACGCCGGAACCACCTGCTGAGTATGCCGGAACCACCTGCTCCACTCCCCAGAACCACCTGCTGGACACGCCAAAATCACCTGCCGGCTACGCCAGAACCACTCGACAGACACTCCGGAACCACCTCCAGGACAGACCGGAACCAGCTGCCGGACACGCCGGGACCACCTGCTTGACTCGCCAGAACCACCTGCCGGACACGCCAGAATCACCAGCCGGCTACGCCACAACCACTTGTCGGACACTCCGGAATCAGCTGCCGGGCATGCTGGAACCACCTCTCAGAGGTGCCACAACCACATGCCGGAGACGGCGGAAGCACCTGCCGAGAATGCCGGAAGTTCCTGATCCACTCCCCAGAACCACCTGCCGGACACGCCAAAATCACCTGCCGGCTACGCCAGAACCACTCGGCGGACACTCCAGAATCACCTGCTGGGCATGCCAGCACAACCTCTCAGAAGTGCCAGAAGCACGTGCCGGACAGGCCGGAACCATCTCCCAGACAGACCGGAAACACAGGAAACACTCGCCGGAACCACCTGCTTGACTCACCGGTCCCACCTGCCGGACACGCCAAAATCACCTGCCCGCTACACCAGAACCACTTGGTGGACAAGCCGGAATCACGTGAAGGGCATGCCGACACAACCTCTCAGACGTGCCAGAACCTCGTGCCGGACACCCCAGAACCACCTGCTGGACAGACCGGAACCACCTGCCGGACACGCCAGAACCACCGGCTCGACTCGCCGGAACCATTGCCGGACATGCCAAATCACCTGCCGGCTACGCCAGAACCACTTGGCGAACACTCCGGAATCACCTGCCGGGCATGGCGGAACCACCTCTCAGACATGCCGGAACCACATGCCAATGACACCGGAAGCACCTGCCGAGCACGCCAGAACCACCTGCTCGACTCGCCAAAACCACCTGCTGGACACGGCAAAATCACCTGCCGGCTACGCCACAACCATTTGGTGAACACTTCGGAATCACCTGCCGGGCTGGCTGGAACCACCTGCCGGTCACGCCAACATCACCTGCCAGCTATGCCAGAACCACTTGGCGGACACCATGGAAACACCTGTCGGGCCGGCCGGAACCACCTCTCAGACGTGCCAGAACCATGTGCCTGAGATGCCGGAACTACACCCCGAACAGACCGAAACCACCTGCCAGACCCGCCTGAACCACCTGCCGAGCACGCCGGAACCACCTACTCGACTCGCCGGAACCACCTACCTGACACGCCAAAATCACCTGCCGGGTATGCCAGAACCACTTGGTGGACACTCCGGAATCATCCGCCGGACATGCCAGAACCAGCTCTCAGACACACCAGAACCACGTGCCGGACACGCCGGAAGCACGTGCTGAGCATGCCTGAGCCACATGCTCGACTTGCAAGAAACACCTGCCAGACACGCCAAAATCACCTGCCGGGTACGCCAGAACCACGTGGCGGACACTCCGGAATCACCTGTCGGGCATGCCGGAACCACCTCTCAGACGTGCCAGAACCTTGTGCCGGACACGCCAGAACCACCTGCCGGACAGACAGGAACCACCTGCCGGACATGCCGGAACCACCAGCTCGACTTGCCGGAACCACCGCCGGACATGCAAAATCACCTGCCGGCTACGCCAGAACCACTTGGCGAACACTCCCGAATCAGCTGCCGGGCATGCCGGAACCACCTATCAGGCTTGCCAGAACCATGTTCCGGACACGCCGGTACCACCTGCCGAGTATGCCGGAACCACCTGATCCACTCCCCAGAACCACCTGCTGGACACGCCAGAATCACCTGCCGTCTACGCCAGAACCACTCGGCAGACACTCCGGAACCACCTGCCGGGCATGCCGGAACCACCTCTCAGAGGTGCCAGAACCACATGCCGGACACTCCGGAATCACCTGCCGGGCATGCCGGAACCATCTCTCAGACGTGCCAGAACCATGTTCTTGACACGCCGCTACCACCTGCCGAGCTCGCCGGAACCACCTGCTGGACACGCCAAAATCACCTGCCGGCTACGCCAGAACCACTTGGCGGACACTCCAGAATCACCTGCCGGGCTTGCTGGAACCACCTGCCGGTCACGCCAACATCACCTGCCAGCTACGCCAGAACCACTTGGCAGACACTCCGGAAACACCTGTCGGGCTGGCCGCAACCACCTCTCAGACGTGCCAGAACCATGTGCCTGAGATGCCGGAACCACATCCCGAACAGACCGAAACCACCTGCCAGACCCGCCTGAACCCCCTGGCGAGCACGCCTGATCCACCTGTTCAACTAGCCGGAACCAGCTTCCTGACACGCCAAAATCACCTGCCAGGTATACCAGAACCACTTGGTGGACACTCTGGAATCATCTTCCGGACATGCCAGAACCTTCTCTCAGACACACCAGAACCACGTGCCAGAGACGCCGGAAACACCAGCTGAGCATGCCTGAGCCACCTGCACGACTCGCAAGAAACACCTGTCGGACACGCCAAAATCACCTGCCGGGTACGCCAGAAACACTTGGTGGACACTCCGGAATCACCTGTCGCGCATGCCGGAACCACCTCTCAGACTTGCCAGATCCATGTTCTGGACACGCCGGTACCACCTGCCGAGTATGCCGGAACCAGCTGATCCACTCCCCAGAACCACCTACTGGACACGCCAAAATCAAATGCCGGCTATGCCAGAACCACACGGCAGACACTCCGGAATCACATGCCAGGCATTCCGGAACCACCTCTCAGAGGTGCCAGAACCACATGCCGGAGACTCCGGAATCACCTGCCTGGCCTGCCGGAACCACCTATCAAAGTTGCCAGAACCACATGCCGGAGACTCTGGAATCACCTGCCGGGCATGCCGGAACCTTCTCTCAGACGTGCCACAACCATGTGCCGGAGAGACCGGAGGCACCTGCCGAGCTCTCCGGAACCACCTGCTGGACATGCCGGAACCACCTGCCTCACAGGCCAAAATCATATGCCAGCTACGCCAAAACCACTGGGTGGACACTCCAGAATCACCTTGCGGGCATGCCGGAACCACGTCATGGACAGACGGCAAACACCTGCCGGACCTGCCGGAAACACCTGCCGAGCACGCCGGAACCACCTGCTCGACTCACCAGTGCCACCTGCCGGACACACCAGAAACACCTGCGGGGTACGCCAGAACCACTTGGAGGACTCTCCGGGATCACATGCCGGGCATGCCGGAACCACCTCTCAGACGTGCCAGAACCATGTGCCGGACACGCCGGAACCACCTGCCGAGTATGCCGGAACCACCTGCTCCACTCCCCAGAACCACCTGCTGGACACGCCCAAATCACCTGCCGGCTACGCCAGAACCACTCGGCGGACACTCCAGAATCACCTGCCGGGCATGCCAGCACAACCTCTCAGAAGTCCCAGAAGCACGTGCCGGACAGGCCGGAACCATCTCCCGGACAGACCGCAAACACAGGAAACACTCGCCGGAACCACCTGCTTGAGTCACCGGTCCCACCTGCCGGACACGCCAAAATCACCTGCCCGCTACACCAGAACCACTTGGTGGACAAGCCGGAAGCACGTGAAGGGCATGCCGGAACCACCTCTCAGACGTGCCAGAACCTCGTGCCGGACACGGCAGAACCACCTGCCGGACAGACAGGAACCACCTGCCGGACACGCCAGAACCACCGGCTCGGCTCGCTGGAACCATTGCCGGACATGCAAAATCACCTGCCGGCTACGCCAGAACCACTTGGCGAACACTCCGGAATCACCTGCCGGGCATGGCGGAACCACCTCTCAGACATGCCGGAACCACATGCCAATGACACCGGAAGCACCTGCCGAGCACGCCAGAACCACCTGCTCGACTCGCCAAAACCACCTGCTGGACACGCCAAAATCACCTGCCGGCTACGCCACAACCATTTGGTGAACACTTCGGAATCACCTGCCGGGCTGGCTGGAACCACCTGCCGGTCACGCCAACATCACCTGCCAGCTATGCCAGAACCACTTAGCGGACACCATGGAAACACCTGTCGGGCCGGCCGGAACCACCTCTCAGACGTGCCAGAACCTCGTGCCGGACACGCCAGAACCACCTGCCGGACAGACCGGAACCACCTGCCGGACACGCCGGAACCACCAGCTCGACTCGCCGGAACCACCGCCGGACATGCAAAATCACCTGCCTGCTACGTCAGAACCACTTGGCGAACAATCCCGAACCAGCTGCCGGGCATGCCGGAACCACCTATCAGGCTTGCCAGAACCACCTTCCGGACACCCTGGTACCACCTGCCGAGTATACCGGAACCACCTGATCCACTCCCCAGAACCACCTGCTGGACACGCCAGAATCACCTGCCGTCTACGCCAGAACCACTCGGCAGACACTCCGGAACCACCTGCCGGGCATGCCGGAACCACCTCTCAGAGGTGCCAGAACCACATGCCGGACACTCCGGAATCACCTGCCGGACATGCCGGAACCATCTCTCAGACGTGCCAGAACCATGTTCCGGACACGCCGCTACCACGTGCCGAGCTCGCCGGAACCACCTGCTGGACACGCCAAAATCACCTGCCGGCTACGCCAGAACCACTTGGCGGACACGCCAGAATCACCTGCAGGGATTGCTGGAACCACCTGCCGGTCACGCCAACATCACCTGCCAGCTACGCCAGAACCACTTGGCAGACACTCCGGAATCACCTGTCGGGCATGCCGGAACCACCTCTCAGACGTGCCAGAACCTCCTGACGGACACACCAGAACCACCTGCCGGACAGACCGGAACCACCTGCCGGACACGCCGGAACCACCAGCTCGACTCGCCGGAACCACCGCCGGACATGCAAAATCACCTGCCGGCTACGCCAGAACTACTTGGCAAACACTCCCGAATCAGCTGCCGGGCATGCCGGAACCACCTCTCAGATTTGCCAGAACCATGTTCTGGACACGCCGGTACCACCTGCCGAGTATGCCGGAACCAGCTGATCCACTCCCCAGAACCACCTACTGGACACGCCAAAATCAACTGACGGCTATGCCAGATCCACACGGCAGACACTCCGGAATCACATGCCAGGCATTCCGGAACCACCTCTCAGAGGTGCCAGAACCACATGCCGGAGACTCCGGAATCACCTGCCGGGCATGCCGGAACCACCTATCAAAGGTGCCAGAACCACATGCCGGAGACTCTGGAATCACCTGCCGGGCATGCCGGAACCTTCTCTCAGACGTGCCACAACCACGTGCCGGAGAGACCGGAAGCACCTGCCGAGCTCTCCGGAACCACCTGCTGGACATGCCGGAACCACCTGCCTCACAGGCCAAAATCATATGCCGGCTACGCCAAAACCACTGGATGGACACTCCAGAATCACCTTGAGGGCATGCCGGAACCACGTCATGGACAGACGGCAAACACCTGCCGGACCTGCCGGAAACACCTGCCGAGCACGCCGGAACCACCTGCTCGACTCACCAGAGCCACCTGCCGGACACACCAGAAACACCTGCGGGGTACGCCAGAACCACTTGGAGGACTCTCCGGGATCACCTGCCGGGCATGCGGGAACCACCTCTAAGACGTGCCAGAAGCATGTGCCGGACACGCCGGAACCACCTGCCGAGTATGCCGGAACCACCTGCTCCACTCCCCAGAACCACCTGCTGGACACGCCAAAATCACCTGCCGGCTACGCCAGAACCACTCGGCAGACACTCCGGAACCACCTCCAGGACAGACCGGAACCAGCTGCCGGACACGCCGGGACCACCTGCTTGACTCGCCAGAACCACCTGCCGGACACGCCAGAATCACCAGCCGGCTACGCCACAACCACTTGTCGGACACTCCGGAATCAGCTGCCGGGCATGCTGGAACCACCTCTCAGAGGTGCCACAACCACATGCTGGAGACGGCGGAAGCACCTGCCGAGAATGCCGGAAGTTCCTGATCCACTCCCCAGAACCACCTGCCGGACACGCCAAAATCACCTGCCGGCTACGCCAGAACCACTCGGCGGACACTCCAGAATCACCTGCCGGGCATGCCAGCACAACCTCTCAGAAGTGCCAGAAGCACGTGCCGGACAGGCCGGAACCATCTCCCGGACAGACCGGAAACACAGGAAACACTCGCCGGAACCACCTGCTTGACTCACCGGTCCCACCTGCCGGACACGCCAAAATCACCTGCCCGCTACACCAGAACCACTTGGTGGACAAGCCGGAAGCACGTGAAGGGCATGCCGGAACCACCTCTCAGACGTGCCAGAACCTCGTGCCGGACACACCAGAACCACCTGCCGGACAGACCGGAACCACCTGCCGGACACGCCGGAACCACCATCTTGACTCGCCGGAACCACCGCCGGACATGCAAAATCACCTGCCGGCTACGCCAGAACCACTTGGCGAACACTCCCGAATCAGCTGCCGGGCATGCCGGAACCACCTATCAGGCTTGCCAGAACCATGTTCCGGACACGCCGGTACCACCTGCCCAGAATGCCGGAACCACCTGATCCACTCCCCAGAACCACCTGCTGGACACGCCAGAATCACCTGCCGTCTACGCCAGAACCACTCGGCAGACACTCCGGAACCACCTGCCGGGCATGCCGGAACCACCTCTCAGAGGTGCCAGAACCACATGCCGGACGCTCCGGAATCACCTGCCGGGCATGCCGGAACCACCTCTCAGACGTGCCAGAACCGTGTTCCGGACTCACCGCTACCACCTGCCGAGCTCGCCGGATCCACCTGCTGGACACGCCAAAATCACCTGCCGGCTACGCCAGAACCACTTGGCGGACACTCCAGAATCACCTGCCCGGCTCGCTGGAACCACCTGCCGGTCACGCCAACATCACCTGCCAGCTACACCAGAACCACTTGGCAGACACTCCGGAATCACCTGTCGGGCATGCCGGAACCACCTCTCAGACGTGCCAGAACCTCGTGACGGACACGCCAGAACCACCTGCCGGACAGACCGGAACCACCTGCCGGACACGCCGCAGCCACCAGCTCGACTCGCCGGAACCACCGCCGGACATGCAAAATCACCTGCCGGCTACGCCAGAACTACTTGGCGAACACTCCCGAATCAGCTGCCGGGCATGCCGGAACCACATCTCAGATTTGCCAGAACCATGTTCTGGACACGCCGGTACCACCTGCCGAGTATGCCGGAACCAGCTGATCCACTCCCCAGAACCACCTACTGGACACGCCAAAATCAACTGCCGGCTATGCCAGAACCACACGGCAGACACTCCGGAATCACATGCCAGGCATTCCAGAACCACCTCTCAGAGGTGCCAGAACCACATGCCGGAGACTCCGGAATCACCTGCCGGGCATGCCGGAACCACCTCTTAGACGTGCCAGAACCATGTGCCGGACACGCCGGAACCACCTGCCGATTATGCCGGAACCACCTGCTCCACTCCCCAGAACCACCTGCTGGACACGCCAAAATCCCCTGCCGGCTACGCCAGAACCACTCGGCAGACACTCCGGAACCCCCTCCAGGACAGACCGGAACCAGCTGCCGGACACGCCGGGACCACCTGCTTGACTCGCCCGAACCACCTGCCGGACACGCCAGAATCACCAGCCGGCTACGCCACAACCACTTGTCGGACACTCCGGAATCAGCTGCCGGGCATGCTGGAACCACCTCTCAGAGGTGCCACAACCACATGCCGGAGATGGCGGAAGCACCTGCCGAGAATACCGGAAGTTCCTGATCCACTCCCCAGAACCACCTGCCGGACACGCCAAAATCACCTGCCGGCTACGCCAGGACCACTCGGCGGACACTCCAGAATCACATGCCGGGCATGCCAGCACAACCTCTCAGAAGTGCCAGAAGCACGTGCCGGACAGGCCGGAACCATCTCCCGGACAGACCAGAAACACAGGAAACACTCGCCGGAACCACCTGCTTGACTCACCGGTCCCACCTGCCGGACACGCCAAAATCACCTGTCCGCTACACCAGAACCACTTGGTGGACAAGCCGGAATCACGTGAAGGGCATGCCGACACAACCTCTCAGACGTGCCAGAACCTCGTGCCGGACACCCCAGAACCACCTGCTGGACAGCCCGGAACCACCTTCCGGACACGCCAGAACCACCGGCTCGACTCGCCGGAACCATTGCCGGACATGCAAAATCACCTGCCGGCTACGCCAGAACCACTTGGCGAACACTCCGGAATCACCTGCCGGGCATGGCGGAACCACCTCTCAGACATGCCGGAAACACATGCCAAGGACACCGGAAGCACCTGCCGAGTACGCCAGAACCACCTGCTCGACTCGCCAAAACCACCTGCTGGACACGCCAAAATCACCTGCCAGCTACGCCACAACCATTTGGTGAACACTTCGGAATCATCTGCCGGGCTGGCTGGAACCACCTGCCGGTCACGCCAACATCACCTGCCAGCTATGCCAGAACCACTTGGCGGACACCATGGAAACACCTGTCGGGCCTGCCGGAACCACCTCTCAGACATGCCAGTACCATGTGCCTGAGATGCCGGAACCACACCCCGAACAGACCGAAACCACCTGCCAGACCCGCCTGAACCACCTGCCGAGCACGCCGGAACCACCTACTCGACTCGCCGGAACCACCTACCTGACACGCCAAAATCACCTGCCGGGTATGCCAGAACCACTTGGTGGACACTCCGGAATCATCTGCCGGACATGCCAGAACCAGCTCTCAGACAAACCAGAACTACGTGCCGGACACGCCGGAAGCACGTGCTGAGCATGCCTGAGCCACATGCTCGACTTGCAAGAAACACCTGCCAGACACGCCAAAATCACCTGCCGGGTACGCCAGAACCACGTGACGGACACTCCGGAATCACCTGTCGGGCATGCCGGAACCACCTCTCAGACGTGCCAGAACCTCGTGCCGGACACGCCAGAACCACCTGCCGGACAGACCGGAACCACCAGCCGGACACGCCGGAACCACAAGCTTGACTCGCCGGAACCACCGCCGGACATGCAAAATCACCTGCCGGCTACGCCAGAACCACTTGGCGAACACTCCCCAATCAGCTGCCGGGCATGCCGGAAACACCTATCAGGCTTGCCAGAACCATGTTCCGGACACGCCGGTACCACCTGCCGAGTATGCCGGAACCACCTGATCCACTCCCCAGAACCACCTGCTGGACACGCCAGAATCACCTGCCGTCTACGCCAGAACCACTCGGCAGACACTCCGGAACCACCTGCCGGGCATGCCGGAACCACCTCTCAGAGGTGCCAGAACCATGTTCCGGACACGCTGGTACCACCTGCCGAGCTCGCCGGAACCACCTGCTGGACACGCCAAAATCACCTTCTGGCTCCGCCAGAACCACTCGGCAGACCCTCCGGAATCACCTGCCGGGCTTGCTGGAACCACCTGCCGGTCACGCCAACATCACCTTTCAGCTACGCCAGAACCACTTGGCGGACACTCCGGAAACACCTGTCGGGCCCGCCGGAACCACCTCTCAGACGTGCCAGAACCATGTACCTGAGATGCCGGAACCACTCCCCGAACAGACCGAAACCACCTGCCAGACCCGCCTGAACCCCCTTCCGAGCACGCCTGATCCACCTGCTCAACTAGCCGGAACCACCTTCCTGACATGCCAAAATCACCTGCCAGGTATACCAGAACCACTTGGTGGACACTCCGGAATCATCTGCCGGACATGCCAGAATCAGCTCTCAGACACACCAGAACCACGTGCCAGAGACGCCGGAAGCACCAGCTGAGCATGCCTGAGCCACCTGCACGACTCGCAAGAAACACCTGTCGGACAGGCCAAAATCACCTGCCGGGTACGCCAGAAACACTTGGCGGACACTCCGGAATCGCCTGTCGGGCATGCCGGAACCAACTCTCAGACTTGCCAGAACCATGTTCTGGACACGCCGGTACCACCTGCCGAGTATGCCGGAACCAGCTGATCCACTACCCAGAACCACCTAGTGGACACGCCAAAATCAACTGCCGGCTACGCCAGAACCACTCGGCAGACACTCCGGAATCACATGCCAGGCATTCCGGAACCACCTCTCAGACGTGCCAGAACCATCTTCCGGACACACCGTTACCACCTGCCGAGTATGCCGGAACCACCTGATCCACTCCCCAGAACCACCTGCTGGTCATGCCAGAATCACCTGCCAGCTACGTCAGAAGCACTCGGCAGACACTCCGGAATCAACCGCAGGGCATGCTGGAACCACATCTCAGAGGTGCCAGAACCACATGCCGGACACTCCGGAATCACCTGCCGGGCATGGCGGAACCACCTCTCAGACATGCCGGAACCACATGCCAATGACACCGGAAGCACCTGCCGAGCACGCCAGAACCACCTGCTCGACTCGCCAAAACCACCTGCTGGACACGGCAAAATCACCTGCCGGCTACGCCACAACCATTTGGTGAACACTTCGGAATCACCTGCCGGGCTTGCTGGAACCACCTGCCGGTCACGCCAACATCACCTGCCAGCTACGCCAGAACCACTTGGCAGACACTCCGGAAAGACCTGTCGGGCTGGCCGCAACCACCTCTCAGACGTGCCAGAACCATGAGCCTGAGATGCCGGAACCACACCCCGAACAGACCGAAACCACCTGCCAGACCCGCCTGAACCCCCTGGCGAGCACGCCTGATCCACCTGTTCAACTAGCCGGAACCACCTTCCTGACACGCCAAAATCACCTGCCAGGTATACCAGAACCACTTGGTGGACACTCTGGAATCATCTTCCAGACACGCCAGGACCAGCTTTCTGACACACCAGAACCACGTGCCGGACACGCCGGAAGCACGTGCTGAGCATGCCTGAGCCACATGCTCGACTTGCAAGAAACACCTGCCAGACACGCCAAAATCACCTGCCGGGTACGCCAGAACCACGTGGCGGACACTCCGGAATCACCTGTCGGGCATGCCGGAACCACCTCTCAGACGTGCCAGAACCTCGTGCCGGACACGCCAGAACCACCTGCCGGACAGACCGGAACCACCTGCCGGACAAGCCAGAACCACCAGCTCGACTCGCCGGAACCACCGCCGGACATGCAAAATCACCTGCCGGCTACGCCAGAACCACTTGGCGAACACTCCCGAATCAGCTGCCGGGCATGCCGGAACCACCTATCAGGCTTGCCAGAACCATGTTCCGGACACGCCGGTACCACCTGCCGAGTATGCCGGAACCACCTGATCCACTCCCCGGAACCACCTGCTGGACACGCCAGAATCACCTGCCGTCTACGCCAGAACCACTCGGCAGACACTCCGGAACCACCTGCCGTGCATGCCGGAACCACCTCTCAGAGGTGGCAGAACCACATGCCGGACACTCCGGAATCACCTGCCGGGCATGCCGGAACCATCTCTCAGACGTGCCAGAACCATGTTCCGGACACGCCGCTACCACCTGCCGAGCTCGCCGGAACCACCTGCTGGACACGCCAAAATCACCTGCCGGCTACGCCACAACCACTTGTCGGAACTCCAGAATCACCTGTCGGGCTTGCTGGAACCACCTGCCGGTCACGCCAACATCACATGCCAGCTACGCCAGAACCACTTGGCGGACACAATGGAAACACCTGTCGGGCCAGCCGCGACCACCTCTCAGACGTGCCAGAACCATGTGCCTGAGATGCCGGAACCACACCCCGAACAGACTGAAACCACCTGCCAGACCCGCCTGAACCCCCTGGCGAGCACGCCTGATCCACCTGTTCAACTAGCCGGAACCACCTTCCTGACACGCCAAAATCACCTGCCAGGTATACCACAACCACTTGGTGGACACTCTGGAATCATCTTCCGGACATGCCAGAACCAGCTCTCAGACACACCAGAACCACGTGCCAGAGACGCCGGAAGCACCAGCTGAGCATGCCTGAGCCACCTGCACGACTCGCAAGAAACACCTGTCGGACAGGCCAAAATCACCTGCCGGGTACGCCAGAAACACTTGGCGGACACTCCGGAATCACCTGTCGGGCATGCCGGAACCACCTCTCAGACTTGCCAGAACCATGTTCTGGACACGCCGGTACCACCTGCCGAGTATGCCGGAACCAGCTGATCCACTCCCCAGAACCACCTACTGGACACGCCAAAATCAACTGCCGGCTATGCCAGAACCACACGGCAGACACTCCGGAATCACATGCCAGGCATTCCGGAACCACCTCTCAGAGGTGCCAGAACCACATGCCGGAGACTCCGGAATCACCTGCCGGGCATGCCGGAACCACCTATCAAAGGTGCCAGAACCACATGCCGGAGACTCTGGAATCACCAGCCGGGCATGCCGGAACCTTCTCTCAGACGTGCCACAACCACGTGCCGGAGAGACCGGAAGCACCTGCCGAGCTCTCCGGAACCACCTGCTGGACATGCCGGAACCACCTGCCTCACAGGCCAAAATCATATGCCGGGTACGCCAAAACCACTGGGTGGACACTCCAGAATCACCTTGCGGGCATGCCGGAACCACGCCATGGACAGACGGCAAACACCTGCCGAACCTGCCGGAACCACCTGCCGAGTATGCCGGAACCACCTGATAAACTCCCCAGAACCCCCTGCTGGACACGCCAGAATCACCTGCCGTCTACGCCAGAACCACTCGGCAGACACTCCAGAACCACCTGCCGGGCATGCCGGAACCACCTCTCAGAGGTGCCAGAACCACATGCCGGACACTCCGGAATCACCTGCCGGGCATGGAGTAGCCATCTCTCAGACGTGCCGGAATCACATGCCAATGACACCGGAAGCACCTGCCGAGCACGCCAGAACCACCATCTCGACTCGCCAAAACCACCTGCTGGACACGCCAAAATCACCTGCCGGCTACGCCACAACCATTTGGTGAACACTTCGGAATCACCTGCCGGGCTGGCTGGAACCACCTGCCGGTCACGCCAACATCACCTGCCAGCTATGCCAGAACCACTTGGCGGACACCATGGAAACACCTTTCGGGCCGGCCGGAACCACCTCTCAGACGTGCCAGAACCATGTTCCGGACACGCCGCTACCACCTGCCGAGCTCGCCGGAACCACCTGCTGGACACGCCCAAATCACCTGCCGGGTATGCTAGAACCACTTGGTGGACACTCCGGAATCATCCGCCGGACATGCCAGAACCAGCTCTCAGACACACCAGAACCACGTGCCGGAAACGCCGGAAGCACGTGCTGAGCATGCCTGAGCCACATGCTCGACTTGCAAGAAACACCTGCCAGACACGCCAAAATCACCTGCCGGGTACGCCAGAACCACGTGGCGGACACTCCGGAATCACCTGTCGGGCATGCCGGAACCACGTCTCAGACGTGCCAGAACCTCGTGCCGGACACGCCAGAACCACCTGCCGGACAGACCGGAACCACCTGCCGGACACGCCGGAACCACCAGCTCGACTCGCCGGAACCACCGCCGGACATGCAAAATCACCTGCCGGCTATGCCAGAACCACATGCCGGAGACTCTGGAATCACCTGCCGGGCATGCCGGAACCTTCTCTCAGACGTGCCACAACCACGTCCCGGAGAGACCGGAAGCACCTGCCGAGCTCTCCGGAACCACCGGCTTGACATGCCGGAACCACCTGCCTCACAGGCCAAAATCATATGCCGGCTACGCCAAAACCACTGGGTGGAAACTCCAGAATCACCTTGCGGGCATGCCGGAACCACGTCATGGACAGACGGCAAACACCTGCCGGACCTGCCGGAACCACCTGCCGAGCACGCCGGAACCACCTGCTCGACTCACCAGAGCCACCTGCCGGACACACCAGAAACACCTGCGGGGTACGCCAGAACCACTTGGAGGGCTCTCCGGGATCACCTGCCGGGCATGCCGGAACCACATCTCAGACATGCCAGAACCATGTGCCGGACACGCCGGAACCACCTGCCGAGTATGCCGGAACCACCTGCTCCACTCCCCAGAACCACCTGCTGGACACGCCAAAATCACCTGCCGGCTACGCCAGAACCACTCGGCAGACACTCCGGAACCACCTCCAGGACAGACCGGAACCAGCTGCTGGACACGCCGGGACCACCTGCTTGACTCGCCAGAACCGCCTGCCGGACACGCCAGAATCACCAGCCGGCTACGCCACAACCACTTGTCGGACACTCCGGAATCAGCTGCCGGGCATGCTGGAACCACCTCTCAGAGGTGCCACAACCACATGCCGGAGACGGCGGAAGCACCTGCCGAGAATGCCGGAAGTTCCTGATCCACTCCCCAGAACCACCTGCCGGACACGCCAAAATCACCTGCCGGCTACGCCAGAACCACTCGGCGGACACTCCAGAATCACCTGCCGGGCATGCCAGCACAACCTCTCAGAAGTGCCAGAAGCACGTGCCGGACAGGCCGGAACCATCTCCCAGACAGACCGGAAACACAGGAAACACTCGCCGGAACCACCTGCTTGACTCACCGGTCCCACCTGCCGGACACGCCAAAATCACCTGCCCGATACACCAGAACCACTTGGTGGACAAGCCGGAAGCACGTGAAGGGCATGCCGACACAACCTCTCAGACGTGCCAGAACCTCGTGCCGGACACCCCAGAACCACCTGCTGGACAGACCGGAACCACCTGCCGGACACGCCAGAACCACCGGCTTGACTCGCCGGAACCATTGCCGGACATGCAAAATCACCTGCCGGCTACGCCAGAAACACTTGGCGAACACTCCGGAATCACCTGCCGGGCATGGCGGAACCATCTCTCAGACGTGCCAGAACCATGTTCCGGACACGCCGCTACCACCTGCCGAGCTCGCCGGAACCACCTGCTGGACACGCCAAAATCACCTGCCGGCTACGCCACAACCACTTGTCGGAACTCCAGAATCACCTGTCGGGCTTGCTGGAACCACCTGCCGGTCACGCCAACATCACATGCCAGCTACGCCAGAACCACTTGGCGGACACAATGGAAACACCTGTCGGGCCAGCCGCGACCACCTCTCAGACGTGCCAGAACCATGTGCCTGAGATGCCGGAACCACACCCCGAACAGACTGAAACCACCTGCCAGACCCGCCTGAACCCCCTGGCGAGCACGCCTGATCCACCTGTTCAACTAGCCGGAACCACCTTCCTGACACGCCAAAATCACCTGCCAGGTATACCACAACCACTTGGTGGACACTCTGGAATCATCTTCCGGACATGCCAGAACCAGCTCTCAGACACACCAGAACCACGTGCCAGAGACGCCGGAAGCACCAGCTGAGCATGCCTGAGCCACCTGCACGACTCGCAAGAAACACCTGTCGGACAGGCCAAAATCACCTGCCGGGTACGCCAGAAACACTTGGCGGACACTCCGGAATCACCTGTCGGGCATGCCGGAACCACCTCTCAGACTTGCCAGAACCATGTTCTGGACACGCCGGTACCACCTGCCGAGTATGCCGGAACCAGCTGATCCACTCCCCAGAACCACCTACTGGACACGCCAAAATCAACTGCCGGCTATGCCAGAACCACACGGCAGACACTCCGGAATCACATGCCAGGCATTCCGGAACCACCTCTCAGAGGTGCCAGAACCACATGCCGGAGACTCCGGAATCACCTGCCGGGCATGCCGGAACCACCTATCAAAGGTGCCAGAACCACATGCCGGAGACTTTGGAATCACCAGCCGGGCATGCCGGAACCTTCTCTCAGACGTGCCACAACCACGTGCCGGAGAGACCGGAAGCACCTGCCGAGCTCTCCGGAACCACCTGCTGGACATGCCGGAACCACCTGCCTCACAGGCCAAAATCATATGCCGGGTACGCCAAAACCACTGGGTGGACACTCCAGAATCACCTTGCGGGCATGCCGGAACCACGCCATGGACAGACGGCAAACACCTGCCGAACCTGCCGGAACCACCTGCCGAGTATGCCGGAACCACCTGATAAACTCCCCAGAACCCCCTGCTGGACACGCCAGAATCACCTGCCGTCTACGCCAGAACCACTCGGCAGACACTCCAGAACCACCTGCCGGGCATGCCGGAACCACCTCTCAGAGGTGCCAGAACCACATGCCGGACACTCCGGAATCACCTGCCGGGCATGGAGTAGCCATCTCTCAGACGTGCCGGAATCACATGCCAATGACACCGGAAGCACCTGCCGAGCACGCCAGAACCACCATCTCGACTCGCCAAAACCACCTGCTGGACACGCCAAAATCACCTGCCGGCTACGCCACAACCATTTGGTGAACACTTCGGAATCACCTGCCGGGCTGGCTGGAACCACCTGCCGGTCACGCCAACATCACCTGCCAGCTATGCCAGAACCACTTGGCGGACACCATGGAAACACCTTTCGGGCCGGCCGGAACCACCTCTCAGACGTGCCAGAACCATGTTCCGGACACGCCGCTACCACCTGCCGAGCTCGCCGGAACCACCTGCTGGACACGCCCAAATCACCTGCCGGGTATGCTAGAACCACTTGGTGGACACTCCGGAATCATCCGCCGGACATGCCAGAACCAGCTCTCAGACACACCAGAACCACGTGCCGGAAACGCCGGAAGCACGTGCTGAGCATGCCTGAGCCACATGCTCGACTTGCAAGAAACACCTGCCAGACACGCCAAAATCACCTGCCGGGTACGCCAGAACCACGTGGCGGACACTCCGGAATCACCTGTCGGGCATGCCGGAACCACGTCTCAGACGTGCCAGAACCTCGTGCCGGACACGCCAGAACCACCTGCCGGACAGACCGGAACCACCTGCCGGACACGCCGGAACCACCAGCTCGACTCGCCGGAACCACCGCCGGACATGCAAAATCACCTGCCGGCTATGCCAGAACCACATGCCGGAGACTCTGGAATCACCTGCCGGGCATGCCGGAACCTTCTCTCAGACGTGCCACAACCACGTCCCGGAGAGACCGGAAGCACCTGCCGAGCTCTCCGGAACCACCGGCTTGACATGCCGGAACCACCTGCCTCACAGGCCAAAATCATATGCCGGCTACGCCAAAACCACTGGGTGGAAACTCCAGAATCACCTTGCGGGCATGCCGGAACCACGTCATGGACAGACGGCAAACACCTGCCGGACCTGCCGGAACCACCTGCCGAGCACGCCGGAACCACCTGCTCGACTCACCAGAGCCACCTGCCGGACACACCAGAAACACCTGCGGGGTACGCCAGAACCACTTGGAGGGCTCTCCGGGATCACCTGCCGGGCATGCCGGAACCACATCTCAGACATGCCAGAACCATGTGCCGGACACGCCGGAACCACCTGCCGAGTATGCCGGAACCACCTGCTCCACTCCCCAGAACCACCTGCTGGACACGCCAAAATCACCTGCCGGCTACGCCAGAACCACTCGGCAGACACTCCGGAACCACCTCCAGGACAGACCGGAACCAGCTGCTGGACACGCCGGGACCACCTGCTTGACTCGCCAGAACCGCCTGCCGGACACGCCAGAATCACCAGCCGGCTACGCCACAACCACTTGTCGGACACTCCGGAATCAGCTGCCGGGCATGCTGGAACCACCTCTCAGAGGTGCCACAACCACATGCCGGAGACGGCGGAAGCACCTGCCGAGAATGCCGGAAGTTCCTGATCCACTCCCCAGAACCACCTGCCGGACACGCCAAAATCACCTGCCGGCTACGCCAGAACCACTCGGCGGACACTCCAGAATCACCTGCCGGGCATGCCAGCACAACCTCTCAGAAGTGCCAGAAGCACGTGCCGGACAGGCCGGAACCATCTCCCAGACAGACCGGAAACACAGGAAACACTCGCCGGAACCACCTGCTTGACTCACCGGTCCCACCTGCCGGACACGCCAAAATCACCTGCCCGATACACCAGAACCACTTGGTGGACAAGCCGGAAGCACGTGAAGGGCATGCCGACACAACCTCTCAGACGTGCCAGAACCTCGTGCCGGACACCCCAGAACCACCTGCTGGACAGACCGGAACCACCTGCCGGACACGCCAGAACCACCGGCTTGACTCGCCGGAACCATTGCCGGACATGCAAAATCACCTGCCGGCTACGCCAGAACCACTTGGCGAACACTCCGGAATCACCTGCCGGGCATGGCGGAACCACCTCTCAGACATGCCGGAACCACATGCCAATGACACCGGAAGCACCTGCCGAGCACGCCAGAACCACCTGCTCGACTCGCCAAAACCACCTGCTGGACACGCCAAAATCATCTGCCGGCTACGCCACAACCATTTGGTGAACACTTCGGAATCACCTGCCGGGCTGGCTGGAACCACCTGCCGGTCACGCCAACATCACCTGCCAGCTATGCCAGAACCACTTGGCGGACACCATGGAAACACCTGTCGGGCCGGCCGGAACCACCTCTCAGACGTGCCAGAACCATGTGCCTGAGATGCCGGAACCACACCCCGAACAGACCGAAACCACCTGCCAGACCCGCCTGAACCACCTGCCCAGCACGCCCGAACCACCTACTCGACTCACCGGAACCACCTACCTGACACGCCAAAATCACCTGCCGGGTATGCCAGAACCACTTGGTGGACACTCCGGAATCATCCGCCGGACATGCCAGAACCAGCTCTCAGACACACCAGAACCACGTGCCGGACACGCCGGAAGCACGTGCTGAGCATGCCTGAGCCACATGCTCCACTTGCAAGAAACACCTGCCAGACACGCCAAAATCACCTGCCGGGTACGCCAGAACCACGTGGCGGACACTCCGGGATCACCTGTCGGGCATGCCGCAACCACCTCTCAGACGTGCCATAACCTCGTGCCGGACACGCCAGAACCACCTGCCGGACAGACCGGAACCACCTGCCGGACACGCCGGAACCACCAGCTCGACTCGCCGGAACCACCGCCGGACATGCAAAATCACCTGCCGGCTACGCCAGAACCACGTGGCGGACACTCCGGAATCACGTGTCGGGCATGCCGGAACCACCTCTCAGACGTGCCAGAACCTCGTGCCAGACACGCCAGAACCACCTGCCGGACAGACCGGAACCACCTGCCGGACACGCCGGAACCACCAGCTCGACTCGCCGGAACCACCGCCGGACATGCAAAATCACCTGCCGGCTACGCCAGAACCACTTGGCGAACACTCCCGAATCAGCTGCCGGGCATGCCCTAACCACCTATCAGGCTTGCCAGAACCATGTTCCGGACACGCCGGTACCACCTGCCGAGTATGCCGGAACCAGCTGATCCACTCCCCAGAACCACCTACTGGACACGCCAAAATCAACTGCCGGCTATGCCAGAACCACACGGCAGACACTCCGGAATCACATGCCAGGCATTCCGGAACCACCTCTCAGAGGTGCCAGAACCACATGCCGGAGACTCCGGAATCACCTGCCGGGCATGCCGGAACCACCTATCAAAGGTGCCAGAACCACATGCCGGAGACTCTGGAATCACCTGCCGGGCATGCCGGAACCTTCTCTCAGACGTGCCACAACCACGTGCCGGAGAGACCGGAAGCACCTGCCGAGCTCTCCGGAACCACCTGCTGGACATGCCGGAACCACCTGCCTCACAGGCCAAAATCATATGCCGGCTACACCAAAACCACTGGGTGGACACTCCAGAATCACCTTGCGGGCATGCCGGAACCACGTCATGAACAGACGGCAAACACCTGCCGGACCTGCCGGAACCACCTGCTGAGCACGCCGGAACCACCTGCTCGACTCACCAGAGCCACCTGCCGGACACACCAGAAACACCTGCGGGGTACGCCAGAACCACTTGGAGGACTCTCCGGGATCACCTGCCGGGCATGCCGGAACCACCTCTCAGACGTGCCAGAACCATGTGCCGGACACGCCGGAACCACCTGCCGAGTATGCCGGAACCACCTGCTCCACTCCCCAGAACCACCTGCTGAAGACGACAAAATCACCTGCCGGCTACGCCAGAACCACTCGGCAGACACTCCGGAACCACCTCCAGGACACACCGGAACCAGCTGCCGGACACGCCGGGACCACCTGCTTGACTCGCCAGAACCGCCTGCCGGACACGCCAGAATCACCAGCCGGCTACGCCACAACCACTTGTCGGACACTCCGAAATCAGCTGTCGGGCATGCTGGAACCACCTCTCAGAGGTGCCACAACCACATGCCGGAGACGGCGGAAGCACCTGCCGAGAATGCCGGAAGTTCCTGATCCACTCCCCAGAACCACCTGCCGGACACGCCAAAATCACCTGCCGGCTACGCCAGAACCACTCGGCGGACACTCCAGAATCACCTGCCGGGCATGCCAGCACAACCTCTCAGAAGTGCCAGAAGCACGTGCCGGACAGGCCGGAGCCATCTCCCGGACAGACCGGAAACACAGGAAACACTCGCCGGAACCACCTGCTTGACTCACCGGTCCCACCTGCCAGACACGCGAAAATCACCTGCCCGCTACACCAGAACCACTTGGTGGACAAGCCGGAAGCACGTGAAGGGCATGCCGACACAACCTCTCAGACGTGCCAGAACCTCGTGCCAGACACCCCAGAACCACCTGCTGGACAGACCGGAACCACCTGCCGGACACGCCAGAACCACCGGCTCGACTCGCCGGAACCATTGCCGGACATGCAAAATCACCTGCCGGCTACGCCAGAACCACTTGGCGAACACTCCAGAATCACCTGCCGGGCTTGCTGGAACCACCTGCCGGTCACGCCAACATCACCTGCCAGCTACGCCAGAACCACTTGGCAGACACTCCGGAAACACCTGTCGGGCTGACCGCAACCACCTCTCAGACGTGCCAGAACCATGAGCCTGAGATGCCGGAACCACACACCGAACAGACCGAAACCACCTGCCAGACCCGCCTGAACCCCCTGGCGAGCACACCTGATCCACCTGTTCAACTAGCCGGAACCACCTTCCTGACACGCCAAAATCACCTGCCAGGTATACCAGAACCACTTGGTGGACACTCTGGAATCATCTTCCAGACACGCCAGGACCAGCTTTCAGACACACCAGAACCACGTGCCAGAGACGCCGGAAGCACCAGCTGAGCATGCCTGAGCCACCTGCACGACTCGCAAGAAACACCTGCCGGACACGCCAAAATCACCTGCCGGGTACGCCAGAAACACTTGGCGGACACTCCGGAATCACCTGTCAGGCATGCCGGAACCACCTCTCAGACTTGCCAGAACCATGTTCTGGACACGCCGGTACCACCTGCCGAGTATGCCGGAACCAGCTGATCCACTCCCCAGAACCACCTACTGGACACGCCAAAATCAACTGCCGGCTATGCCAGAACCACACGGCAGACACTCCGGAATCACATGCCAGGCATTCCGGAACCACCTCTCAGAGGTGCCAGAACCACATGCCGGAGACTCCGGAATCACCTGCCGGGCATGCCGGAACCACCTATCAAAGGTGCCAGAACCACATGCTGGAGACTCTGGAATCACCTGCCGGGCATGCCGGAACCTTCTCTCAGACGTGCCACAACCACGTGCCGGAGAGACCGGAAGCACCTGCCGAGCTCTCCGGAACCACCTGCTGGACATGCCGGAACCACCTGCCTCACAGGCCAAAATCATATGCCGGCTACACCAAAACCACTGGGTGGACACTCCAGAATCAACTTTCGGGCATGCCGGAACCACGCCATGGACAGACGGCAAACAGCTGCCGGACCTGCCGGAACCACCTGCCGAGCACGCCGGAACCACCTGCTCGACTCACCAGAGCCACCTGCCGGACACACCAGAAACACCTGCCGGGTATGCAAGAACCACTTGGAGGACTCTCCGGGATCACCTGCCGGGCATGCCGGAACCACCTCTCAGACATGCCAGAACCATGTGCCGGACACGCCGGAACCACCTGCTGAGTATGCCGGAACCACCTGCTCCACTCCCCAGAACCACCTGCTGGACACGCCAAAATCACCTGCCGGCTACGCCAGAACCACTCGACAGACACTCCGGAACCACCTCCAGGACAGACCGGAACCAGCTGCCGGACACGCCGGGACCACCTGCTTGACTCGCCAGAACCACCTGCCGGACACGCCAGAATCACCAGCCGGCTACGCCACAACCACTTGTCGGACACTCCGGAATCAGCTGCCGGGCATGCTGGAACCACCTCTCAGAGGTGCCACAACCACATGCCGGAGACGGCGGAAGCACCTGCCGAGAATGCCGGAAGTTCCTGATCCACTCCCCAGAACCACCTGCCGGACACGCCAAAATCACCTGCCGGCTACGCCAGAACCACTCGGCGGACACTCCAGAATCACCTGCCGGGCATGCCAGCACAACCTCTCAGAAGTGCCAGAAGCACGTGCCGGACAGGCCGGAACCATCTCCCAGACAGACCGGAAACACAGGAAACACTCGCCGGAACCACCTGCTTGACTCACCGGTCCCACCTGCCGGACACGCCAAAATCACCTGCCCGCTACACCAGAACCACTTGGTGGACAAGCCGGAATCACGTGAAGGGCATGCCGACACAACCTCTCAGACGTGCCAGAACCTCGTGCCGGACACCCCAGAACCACCTGCTGGACAGACCGGAACCACCTGCCGGACACGCCAGAACCACCGGCTCGACTCGCCGGAACCATTGCCGGACATGCCAAATCACCTGCCGGCTACGCCAGAACCACTTGGCGAACACTCCGGAATCACCTGCCGGGCATGGCGGAACCACCTCTCAGACATGCCGGAACCACATGCCAATGACACCGGAAGCACCTGCCGAGCACGCCAGAACCACCTGCTCGACTCGCCAAAACCACCTGCTGGACACGCCAAAATCACCTGCCGGCTACGCCACAACCATTTGGTGAACACTTCGGAATCACCTGCCGGGCTGGCTGGAACCACCTGCCGGTCACGCCAACATCACCTGCCAGCTATGCCAGAACCACTTGGCGGACACCATGGAAACACCTGTCGGGCCGGCCGGAACCACCTCTCAGACGTGCCAGAACCATGTGCCTGAGATGCCGGAACCACACCCCGAACAGACCGAAACCACCTGCCAGACCCGCCTGAACCACCTGCCGAGCACGCCGGAACCACCTACTCGACTCGCCGGAACCACCTACCTGACACGCCAAAATCACCTGCCGGGTATGCCAGAACCACTTGGTGGACACTCCGGAATCATCCGCCGGACATGCCAGAACCAGCTCTCAGACACACCAGAACCACGTGCCGGACACGCCGGAAGCACGTGCTGAGCATGCCTGAGCCACATGCTCGACTTGCAAGAAACACCTGCCAGACACGCCAACATCACCTGCCAGCTATGCCAGAACCACTTAGCGGACACCATGGAAACACCTGTCGGGCCGGCCAGAACCACCTCTCAGACGTGCCAGAACCTCGTGCCGGACACGCCAGAACCACCTGCCGGACAGACCGGAACCACCTGCCGGACACGCCGGAACCACCAGCTCGACTCGCCGGAACCACCGCCGGACATGCAAAATCACCTGCCTGCTACGTCAGAACCACTTGGCGAACAATCCCGAACCAGCTGCCGGGCATGCCGGAACCACCTATCAGGCTTGCCAGAACCACCTTCCGGACACCCTGGTACCACCTGCCGAGTATACCGGAACCACCTGATCCACTCCCCAGAACCACCTGCTGGACACGCCAGAATCACCTGCCGTCTACGCCAGAACCACTCGGCAGACACTCCGGTACCTCCTGCCGGGCATGCCGGAACCACCTCTCAGAGGTGCCAGAACCACATGCCGGACACTCCGGAATCACCTGCCGGGCATGCCGGAACCATCTCTCAGACGTGCCAGAACCATGTTCCGGACACGCCGCTACCACCTGCCGAGCTCGCCGGAACCACCTGCTGGACACGCCAAAATCACCTGCCGGCTACGCCAGAACCAATTGGCGGACACGCCAGAATCACCTGCCGGGATTGCTGGAACCACCTGCCGGTCACGCCAACATCACCTGCCAGCTACGCCAGAACCACTTGGCAGACACTCCGGAATCACCTGTCGGGCATGCCGGAACCACCTCTCAGACGTGCCAGAACCTCCTGACGGACACACCAGAACCACCTGCCGGACAGACCGGAACCACCTGCCGGACACGCCGGAACCACCAGCTCGACTCGCCGGAACCACCGCCGGACATGCAAAATCACCTGCCGACTACGCCAGAACTACTTGGCGAACACTCCCGAATCAGCTGCCGGGCATGCCGGAACCACCTCTCAGATTTGCCAGAACCATGTTCCGGACACGCCGGTACCACCTGCCGAGTATGCCGGAACCAGCTGATCCACTCCCCAGAACCACCTACTGGACATGCCAAAATCAACTGCCGGCTATGCCAGATCCACACGGCAGACACTCCGGAATCACATGCCAGGCATTCCGGAACCACCTCTCAGAGGTGCCAGAACCACATGCCGGAGACTCCGGAATCACCTGCCGGGCATGCCGGAACCACCTATCAAAGGTGCCAGAACCACATGCTGGAGACTCTGGAATCACCTGCCTGGCATGCCGGAACCTTCTCTCAGACGTGCCACAACCACGTGCCGGAGAGACCGGAAGCACCTGCCGAGCTCTCTGGAACCACCTGCTGGACATGCCGGAACCACCTGCCTCACAGGCCAAAATCATATGCCGGCTACGCGAAAACCACTGGATGGACACTCCAGAATCACCTTGAGGGCATGCCGGAACCACGTCATGGACAGACGGCAAACACCTGCCGGACCTGCCGGAAACACCTGCCGAGCACGCCGGAACCACCTGCTCGACTCACCAGAGCCACCTGCCGGACACACCAGAAACACCTGCGGGGTACGCCAGAACCACTTGGAGGACTCTCCGGGATCACCTGCCGGGCATGCGGGAACCACCTCTCAGACGTGCCAGAAGCATGTGCCGGACACGCCGGAACCACCTGCCGAGTATGCCGGAACCACCTGCTCCACTCCCCAGAACCACCTGCTGGACACGCGAAAATCACCTGCCGGCTACGCCAGAACCACTCGGCAGACACTCCGGAACCACCTCCAGGACAGACTGGAACCAGCTGCCGGACACGCCGGGACCACCTGCTTGACTCGCCAGAACCACCTGCCGGACACGCCAGAATCACCAGCCGGCTACGCCACAACCACTTGTCGGACACTCCGGAATCAGCTGCCGGGCATGCTGGAACCACCTCTCAGAGGTGCCACAACCACATGCCGGAGACGGCGGAAGCACCTGCCGAGAATGCCGGAAGTTCCTGATCCACTCCCCAGAACCACCTGCCGGACACGCCAAAATCACCTGCCGGCTACGCCAGAACCACTCGGCGGACACTCCAGAATCACCTGCCGGGCATGCCAGCACAACCTCTCAGAAGTGCCAGAAGCACGTGCCGGACAGGTCGGAACCATCTCCCGGACAGACCGGAAACACAGGAAACACTCGCCGGAACCACCTGCTTGACTCACCGGTCCCACCTGCCGGACACGCCAAAATCACCTGCCCGCTACACCAGAACCACTTGGTGGACAAGCCGGAAGCACGTGAAGGGCATGCCGGAACCACCTCTCAGACGTGCCAGAACCTCGTGCCGGACACACCAGAACCACCTGCCGGACAGACCGGAACCACCTGCCGGACACGCCGGAACCACCATCTTGACTCGCCGGAACCACCGCCGGACATGCAAAATCACCTGCCGGCTACGCCAGAACCACTTGGCGAACACTCCCGAATCAGCTGCCGGGCATGCCGGAACCACCTATCAGGCTTGCCAGAACCATGTTCCGGACACGCCGGTACCACCTGCCCAGAATGCCGGAACCACCTGATCCACTCCCCAGAACCACCTGCTGGACACGCCAGAATCACCTGCCGTCTACGCCAGAACCACTCGGCAGACACTCCGGAACCACCTGCCGGGCATGCCGGAACCACCTCTCAGAGGTGCCAGAACCACATGCCGGACGCTCCGGAATCACCTGCCGGGCATGCCGGAACCACCTCTCAGACGTGCCAGAACCGTGTTCCGGACTCACCGCTACCACCTGCCGAGCTCGCCGGATCCACCTGCTGGACACGCCAAAATCACCTGCCGGCTACGCCAGAACCACTTGGCGGACACTCCAGAATCACCTGCCTGGCTCGCTGGAACCACCTGCCGGTCACGCCAACATCACCTGCCAGCTACGCCAGAACCACTTGGCAGACACCATGGAAACACCTGTCGGACCGGCCGCAACCACCTCTGAGACGTGCCAGAACCATGTGCCTGAGATGCCGGAACCACACCCCGAACAGACCGAAACCACCTGCCAGACCCGCCTGAACCCCCTGGTGAGCACGCCTGATCCACCTGTTCAACTAGCCGGAACCACCTTCCTGACACGCCAAAATCAATTGCCAGGTATACGAGAACCACTTGGTGGACACTCTGGAATCATCTTCCGGACACGCCAGAACCAGCTGTCAGACACACCAGAACCACGTGCCAGAGACGCCGGAAGCACCAGCTGAGCATGCCTGAGCCACCTGCACGACTCGCAAGAAACACCTGTCGGACAGGCCAAAATCACCTGCCGGGTACGCCAGAAACACTTGGCGGACACTCCGGAATCACCTGTCGGGCATGCCGGAACCACCTCTCAGAGGTGCCAGAACCACATGCCGGAGACTCCGGAATCACCTGCCGGGCATGCCGGAACCACCTCTCAGACGTGCCAGAACCATGTTCCGGACACGCCGCTACCACCTGCCGAGCTCGCCGGAACCACCTGCTGGACACGCCAAAATCACATGCCTGCTACGCCAGAACCACTTGGCGGACACGCCAGAATCACCTGCCGGGCTTGCTGGAACCACCTGCCGGTCACGCCAACATCACCTGCCAGCTACACCAGAACCACTTGGCAGACACTCCGGAATCACCTGTCGGGCATGCCGGAACCACCTCTCAGACGTGCCAGAACCTCGTGACGGACACGCCAGAACCACCTGCCGGACAGACCGGAACCACCTGCCGGACACGCCGCAGCCACCAGCTCGACTCGCCGGAACCACCGCCGGACATGCAAAATCACCTGCCGGCTACGCCAGAACTACTTGGCGAACACTCCCGAATCAGCTGCCGGGCATGCCGGAACCACATCTCAGATTTGCCAGAACCATGTTCCGGACACGCCGGTACCACCTGCCGAGTATGCCGGAACCAGCTGATCCACTCCCCAGAACCACCTACTGGACACGCCAAAATCAACTGCCGGCTATGCCAGAACCACACGGCAGACACTCCGGAATCACATGCCAGGCATTCCAGAACCACCTCTCAGAGGTGCCAGAACCACATGCCGGAGACTCCGGAATCACCTGCCGGGCATGCCGGAACCACCTCTTAGACGTGCCAGAACCATGTGCCGGACACGCCGGAACCACCTGCCGATTATGCCGGAACCACCTGCTCCACTCCCCAGAACCACCTGCTGGACACGCCAAAATCCCCTGCCGGCTACGCCAGAACCACTCGGCAGACACTCCGGAACCCCCTCCAGGACAGACCGGAACCAGCTGCCGGACACGCCGGGACCACCTGCTTGACTCGCCCGAACCACCTGCCGGACACGCCAGAATCACCAGCCGGCTACGCCACAACCACTTGTCGGACACTCCGGAATCAGCTGCCGGGCATGCTGGAACCACCTCTCAGAGGTGCCACAACCACATGCCGGAGATGGCGGAAGCACCTGCCGAGAATACCGGAAGTTCCTGATCCACTCCCCAGAACCACCTGCCGGACACGCCAAAATCACCTGCCGGCTACGCCAGGACCACTCGGCGGACACTCCAGAATCACATGCCGGGCATGCCAGCACAACCTCTCAGAAGTGCCAGAAGCACGTGCCGGACAGGCCGGAACCATCTCCCGGACAGACCGGAAACACAGGAAACACTCGCCGGAACCACCTGCTTGACTCACCGGTCCCACCTGCCGGACACGCCAAAATCACCTGCCCGCTACACCAGAACCACTTGGTGGACAAGCCGGAATCACGTGAAGGGCATGCCGACACAACCTCTCAGACGTGCCAGAACCTCGTGCCGGACACCCCAGAACCACCTGCTGGACAGCCCGGAACCACCTTCCGGACACGCCAGAACCACCGGCTCGACTCGCCGGAAACATTGCCGGACATGCAAAATCACCTGCCGGCTACGCCAGAACCACTTGGCGAACACTCCGGAATCACCTGCCGGGCATGGCGGAACCACCTCTCAGACATGCCGGAAACACATGCCAAGGACACCGGAAGCACCTGCCGAGTACGCCAGAACCACCTGCTCGACTCGCCAAAACCACCTGCTGGACACGCCAAAATCACCTGCCAGCTACGCCACAACCATTTGGTGAACACTTCGGAATCATCTGCCGGGCTGGCTGGAACCACCTGCCGGTCACGCCAACATCACCTGCCAGCTATGCCAGAACCACTTGGCGGACACCATGGAAACACCTGTCGGGCCTGCCGGAACCACCTCTCAGACATGCCAGTACCATGTGCCTGAGATGCCGGAACCACACCCCGAACAGACCGAAACCACCTGCCAGACCCGCCTGAACCACCTGCCGAGCACGCCGGAACCACCTACTCGACTCGCCGGAACCACCTACCTGACACGCCAAAATCACCTGCCGGGTATGCCAGAACCACTTGGTGGACACTCCGGAATCATCTGCCGGACATGCCAGAACCAGCTCTCAGACACACCAGAACCACGTGCCGGACACTCCGGAAGCACGTGCTGAGCATGCCTGAGCCACATGCTCGACTTGCAAGAAACACCTGCCAGACACGCCAAAATCACCTGCCGGGTACGCCAGAACCACGTGGCGGACACTCCGGAATCACCTGTCGGGCATGCCGGAACCACCTCTCAGACGTGCCAGAACCTCGTGCCGGACACGCCAGAACCACCTGCCGGACAGACAGGAACCACCTGCCGGACACGCCGGAACCACCAGCTCGACTCGCCGGAACCACCGCCGGACATGCAAAATCACCTGCCGGCTACGCCAGAACCACTTGACGAACACTCCCGGATCAGCTGCCGGGCGTGCCGGAACCACCTATCAGGCTTGCCAGAACCATGTTCCGGACACGCCGGTACCACCTGCCGAGTATGCCGGAACCACCTGATCCACTCCCCAGAACCACCTGCTGGAGACGCCAGAATCACCTGCCGTCTACGCCAGAACCACTCGGCAGACAATCCGGAACCCCCTACCGGGCATGCTGGAACCACATCTCAGACGTGCAAGAACCATGTTCTGGACACCCCGCTACCACCTGCCGAGCTCGCCGGAACCACCTGCTGGACACGCCAAAATCACCTGCCGGCTACGCCAGAACCACTTGGCGGACACTCCAGAATCACCTGCCGGGCTTGCTGGAACCACCTGCCAGTCACGCCAACATCACCTGCCAGCTACGCCAGAACCACTTGGCAGACACTCCGGAAACACCTGTCGGGCTGGCCGCAACCACCTCTCAGACGTGCCAGAACCATGTGCCTGAGATGCCGGAACCACACCCCGAACAGACCGAAACCACCTGCCAGACCCGCCTGAACCCACTGGCGAGCACGCCTGATCCACCTGTTCAACTAGCTGGAACCACCTTCCTGACACGCCAAAATCACCTGCCAGGTATACCAGAACCACTTGGTGGACACTATGGAATCATCTTCCGGACACGCCAGAACCAGCTCTCAGACACACCAGAACCACGTGCCAGAGATGCCGGAAGCACCAGCTGAGCATGCCTGAGCCACCTGCACGACTCGCAAGAAACACCTGTCGGACAGGCCAAAATCACCTGCCGGGTACGCCAGAAACACTTGGCGGACACTCCGGAATCACCTGTCGGGCATGCCGGAACCACCTCTCAGACTTGCCAGAACCATGTTCTGGACACGCCGGTACCACCTGCCGAGTATGCCGGAACCAGCTGATCCACTCCCCAGAACCACCTACTGGACAGGCCAAAATCAACTGCCGGCTATGCCGGAACCACACGGCAGACACTCCGGAATCACATGCCAGGCATTCCGGAACCACCTCTCAGAGGTGCCAGAACCACATGCCGGAGACTCCGGAATCACCTGCCGGGCATGCCGGAACCACGTATCAAAGGTGCCAGAACCACATGCCTGAGACTCTGGAATCACCTGCCGGGCATGCCGGAACCTTCTCTCAGAAGTGCCACAACCAAGTGCCGGAGAGACCGGAAGCACCTGCCGGGCTGTCCGGAACCACCTGCTGGACATGCCGGAACCACCTGCCTCACAGGCCAAAATCATATGCCGGCTACGCCAAAACCACTGGGTGGACACTCCAGAATCACCTTGCGGGCATGCCGGAACCACGTCATGGACAGACGGCAAACACCTGCCGGACCTGCCAGAACCACCTGCCGAGCATGCCGGAACCATCTGCTGGACTCACCAGAGCCACCTGCCGGACACACCAGAAACACCTGTGGGGTACGCCAGAACCACTTGGAGGACTCTCCGGGATCACCTGCCGGGCATGACGGAACCACCTCTCAGACGTGCCAGAACCATGTGCCGGACACGCCGGAACCACCTGCCGAGTATGCCGGAACCACCTGCTCCACTCCCCAAAACCACCTGCTGGACACGCCAAAATCACCTGCCGGCTATGCCACAACCACTCGGCAGACACTCCGGAACCACCTCCAGGACAGACCGGAACCAGCTGCCGGACACGCCGGGACCACGTGCTTGACTCGACAGAACCGCCTGCCGGACACGCCAGAATCACCAGCTGGCTACGCCACAACCACTTGTCGGCCACTCCGGAATCAGCTGCCGGGCATGCCGGAACCATCTCTCAGACGTTCCAGAAGCATGTTCCGGACACGCCGCTACCACCTGCCGAGCTCGCCGGATCCACATGCTGGACACGCCAAAATCACCTGCCGGCTACGTCAGGACCACTAGGCGGACAATCCAGAATCACCTGCCGGGCTTGCTGGAACCACGTGCCGGTCACGCCAACATCACCTGCCAGCTACTCCAGAACCACTTGGCAGACACTCCGGAAACACCTGTCGGGCTGGCCGCAACCACCTCTCAGACGTGCCAGAACCATGTGCCTGAGATGCCGGAACCACACCCCGAACAGACCGAAACCACCTGCCAGACCCGCCTGAACCCCCTGGTGAGCACGCCTGATCCACCTGTTCAACTAGCCGGAACCACCTTCCTGACACGCCAAAATCACCTGCCAGGTATACCAGAACCACTTGGTGGACACTCTGGAATCATCTTCCGGACACGCCAGAACCAGCTCTCAGACACACCAGAACCACGTGCCAGAGACGCCGGAAGCACCAGCTGAGCATGCCTGAGCCACCTGCACGACTCGCAAGAAACACCTGTCGGACAGGCCAAAATCACCTGCCGGGTACGCCAGAAACTCTTGGCGGCCACTCCGGAATCACCTGTCGGGCATGCCGGAACCACCTCTCAGACTTGCCAGAACCATGTTCTGGACACGCCGGTACCACCTGCCGAGTATGCCGGAACCAGCTGATCCACTCCCAGAACCACCTACTGGACACGCCAAAATCAACTGCCGGCTATGCCAGAACCACACGGCAGACACTCCGGAATCACATGCCAGGCATTCCGAAACCACCTCTCAGAGGTGCCACAACCACATGCCGGAGACTCCGGGATCACCTGCCGGGCATGCCGGAACCACCTCTCAGACGTGCCAGAACCATGTGCCGGACACGCCAGAACCACCTGCCGAGTATGCCAGAACCACCTGCTCCACTCCCCAGAACCACCTGCTGGACACGCCAAAATCACCTGCCGGCTACGCCAGAACCACTCGGCAGACACCCCGGAACCACCTCCAGGACAGACCGGAACCAGCTGCCGGACACGCCGGGACCACCTGCTTGACTCGCCCGAACCACCTGCCGGACACGCCAGAATCACCAGCCGGCTACGCCACAACCACTTGTCGGACACTCCGGAATCAGCTGCCGGGCATGCTGGAACCACCTCTCAGAGGTGCCACAACCACATGCCGGAGACGGCGGAAGCACCTGCCGAGAATGCCGGAAGTTCCTGATCCACTCCCCAGAACCACCTGCCGGACACGCCAAAATCACCTGCCGGCTACGCCAGAACCACTCGGCGGACACTCCAGAATCACCTGCCGGGCATGCCAGCACAACCTCTCAGAAGTGCCAGAAGCACGTGCCGGACAGGCCGGAACCATCTCCCGGACAGACCGGAAACACAGGAAACACTCGCCGGAACCACCTGCTTGACTCACCGGTCCCACCTGCCGGACACGCCAAAATCACCTGCCCGCTACACCAGAACCACTTGGTGGACAAGCCGGAATCACGTGAAGGGCATGCCGACACAACCTCTCAGACGTGCCAGAACCTCGTGCCGGACACCCCAGAACCACCTGCTGGACAGACCGGAACCACCTTCCGGACACGCCAGAACCACCGGCTCGACTCGCCGGAACCATTGCCGGACATGCAAAATCACCTGCCGGCTACGCCAGAACCACTTGGCGAACACTCCGGAATCACCTGCCGGGCATGGCAGAACCACCTCTCAGACATGCCGGAACCACATGCCAATGACACCGGAAGCACCTGCCGAGCACGCCAGAACCACCTGCTCGACTCGCCAAAACCACCTGCTGGACACGCCAAAATCACCTGCCGGCTACGCCACAACCATTTGGTGAACACTTCGGAATCACCTGCCGGGCTGGCTGGAACCACCTGCCGGTCACGCCAACATCACCTGCCAGCTATGCCAGAACCACTTGGCGGACACCATGGAAACACCTGTCGGGCCGGCCGGAACCACCTCTCAGACGTGCCAGAACCATGTGCCTGAGATGCCGGAACCACACCCCGAACAGACCGAAACCACCTGCCAGACCCGCCTGAACCACCTGCCGAGCACGCCGGAACCACCTACTCGACTCGCCGGAACCACCTACCTGACACGCCAAAATCACCTGCCGGGTATGCCAGAACCACTTGGTGGACACTCCGGAATCATCTTCCGGACATGCCAGAACCAGCTCTCAGACACACCAGAACCAAGTGCCGGGCACGCCGGAAGCACGTGCTGAGCATGCCTGAGCCACATGCTCGACTTGCAAGAAACACCTGCCACACACGCCAAAATCACCTGCCGGGTACGCCAGAACCACGTGGCGGACACTCCGGAATCACCTGTCGGGCATGCCGGAACCACCTCTCAGACGTGCCAGAACCTCGTGCCGGACACGCCAGAACCACCTGCCGGACAGACCGGAACCACCTGCCGGACACGCCGGAACCACCATCTTGACTCGCCGGAACCACCGCCGGACATGCAAAATCACCTGCCGGCTACGCCAGAACCACTTGGCGAACACTCCGGAATCAGCTGCCGGGCATGCCGGAACCACCTATCAGGCTTGCCAGAACCATGTTCCGGACACGCCGGTACCACCTGCCGAGTATGCCGGAACCACCTGATCCACTCCCCAGAACCACCTGCTGGACACGCCAGAATCACCTGCCGTCTACGCCAGAACCACTCGGCAGACAATCCGGAACCACCTGCCGGGCATGCCGGAACCACCTCTCAGAGGTGCCAGAACCACATGCCGGACACTCCGGAATCACCTGCCGGGCATGCCGGAACCATCTCTCAGACGTGCCAGAACCATGTTCCGGACACGCTGGTACCACCTGCCGAGCTCGCCGGAACCACCTGCTGGACACGCCAAAATCACCTTCTGGCTCCGCCAGAACCACTCGGCAGACCCTCCGGAATCACCTGCCGGGCTTGCTGGAACCACCTGCCGGTCACGCCAACATCACCTTTCAGCTACGCCAGAACCACTTGGCGGACACTCCGGAAACACCTGTCGGGCCCGCCGGAACCACCTCTCAGACGTGCCAGAACCATGTACCTGAGATGCCGGAACCACTCCCCGAACAGACCGAAACCACCTGCCAGACCCGCCTGAACCCCCTTCCGAGCACGCCTGATCCACCTGCTCAACTAGCCGGAACCACCTTCCTGACATGCCAAAATCACCTGCCAGGTATACCAGAACCACTTGGTGGACACTCCGGAATCATCTGCCGGACATGCCAGAATCAGCTCTCAGACACACCAGAACCACGTGCCAGAGACGCCGGAAGCACCAGCTGAGCATGCCTGAGCCACCTGCTCGACTCGCAAGAAACACCTGTCGGACAGGCCAAAATCACCTGCCGGGTACGCCAGAAACACTTGGCGGACACTCCGGAATCGCCTGTCGGGCATGCCGGAACCAACTCTCAGACTTGCCAGAACCATGTTCTGGACACGCCGGTACCACCTGCCGAGTATGCCGGAACCAGCTGATCCACTACCCAGAACCACCTAGTGGACACGCCAAAATCAACTGCCGGCTACGCCAGAACCACTCGGCAGACACTCCGGAATCACATGCCAGGCATTCCGGAACCACCTCTCAGACGTGCCAGAACCATCTTCCGGACACACCGTTACCACCTGCCGAGTATGCCGGAACCACCTGATCCACTCCCCAGAACCACCTGCTGGACATGCCAGAATCACCTGCCAGCTACGTCAGAAGCACTCGGCAGACACTCCGGAACCAACCGCAGGGCATGCTGGAACCACATCTCAGAGGTGCCAGAACCACATGCCGGACACTCCGGAATCACCTGCCGGGCATGGCGGAACCACCTCTCAGACATGCCGGAACCACATGCCAATGACACCGGAAGCACCTGCCGAGCACGCCAGAACCACCTGCTCGACTCGCCAAAACCACCTGCTGGACACGGCAAAATCACCTGCCGGCTACGCCACAACCATTTGGTGAACACTTCGGAATCACCTGCCGGGCTTGCTGGAACCACCTGCCGGTCACGCCAACATCACCTGCCAGCTACGCCAGAACCACTTGGCAGACACTCCGGAAACACCTGTCGGGCTGGCCGCAACCACCTCTCAGACGTGCCAGAACCATGAGCCTGAGATGCCGGAACCACACCCCGAACAGACCGAAACCACCTGCCAGACCCGCCTGAACCCCCTGGCGAGCACGCCTGATCCACCTGTTCAACTAGCCGGAACCACCTTCCTGACACGCCAAAATCACCTGCCAGGTATACCAGAACCACTTGGTGGACACTCTGGAATCATCTTCCAGACACGCCAGGACCAGCTTTCTGACACACCAGAACCACGTGCCGGACACGCCGGAAGCACGTGCTGAGCATGCCTGAGCCACATGCTCGACTTGCAAGAAACACCTGCCAGACACGCCAAAATCACCTGCCGGGTACGCCAGAACCACGTGGCGGACACTCCGGAATCACCTGTCGGGCATGCCGGAACCACCTCTCAGACGTGCCAGAACCTCGTGCCGGACACGCCAGAACCACCTGCCGGACAGACCGGAACCACCTGCCGGACAAGCCAGAACCACCAGCTCGACTCGCCGGAACCACCGCCGGACATGCAAAATCACCTGCCGGCTACGCCAGAACCACTTGGCGAACACTCCCGAATCAGCTGCCGGGCATGCCGGAACCACCTATCAGGCTTGCCAGAACCATGTTCCGGACACGCCGGTACCACCTGCCGAGTATGCCGGAACCACCTGATCCACTCCCCGGAACCACCTGCTGGACACGCCAGAATCACCTGCCGTCTACGCCAGAACCACTCGGCAGACACTCCGGAACCACCTGCCGTGCATGCCGGAACCACCTCTCAGAGGTGGCAGAACCACATGCCGGACACTCCGGAATCACCTGCCGGGCATGCCGGAACCATCTCTCAGACGTGCCAGAACCATGTTCCGGACACGCCGCTACCACCTGCCGAGCTCGCCGGAACCACCTGCTGGACACGCCAAAATCACCTGCCGGCTACGCCACAACCACTTGTCGGAACTCCAGAATCACCTGTCGGGCTTGCTGGAACCACCTGCCGGTCACGCCAACATCACATGCCAGCTACGCCAGAACCACTTGGCGGACACCATGGAAACACCTGTCGGGCCGGCCGGAACCACCTCTCAGACGTGCCAGAACCATGTGCCTGAGATGCCGGAACCACACCCCGAACAGACCGAAACCACCTGCCAGACCCGCCTGAACCCCCTGGCGAGCACGCCTGATCCACCTGTTCAACTAGCCGGAACCACCTTCCTGACACGCCAAAATCACCTGCCAGGTATACCACAACCACTTGGTGGACACTCTGGAATCATCTGCCGGACATGCCAGAACCAGCTCTGAGACACACCAGAACCACGTGCCAGAGATGCCGGAAGCACCAGCTGAGCATGCCTGAGCCACCTGCACGACTCGCAAGAAACACCTGTCGGACAGGCCAAAATCACCTGCCGGGTACGCCAGAAACACTTGGCGGACACTCCGGAATCACCTGTCGGGCATGCCGGAACCACCTCTCAGACTTGCCAGAACCATGTTCTGGACACGCCGGTACCACCTGCCGAGTATGCCGGAACCAGCTGATCCACTCCCAAGAACCACCTACTGGACACGCCAAAATCAACTGCCGGCTATGCCAGAACCACACGGCAGACACTCCGGAATCACATGCCAGGCATTCCGGAACCACCTCTCAGAGGTGCCAGAACCACATGCCGGAGACTCCGGAATCACCTGCCGGGCATGCCGGAACCACCTATCAAAGGTGCCAGAACCACATGCCGGAGACTCTGGAATCACCAGCCGGGCATGCCGGAACCTTCTCTCAGACGTGCCACAACCACGTGCCGGAGAGACCGGAAGCACCTGCCGAGCTCTCCGGAACCACCTGCTGGACATGCCGGAACCACCTGCCTCACAGGCCAAAATCATATGCCGGCTACGCCAAAACCACTGGGTGGACACTCCAGAATCACCTTGCGGGCATGCCGGAACCACGCCATGGACAGACGGCAAACACCTGCCGAACCTGCCGGAACCACTTGCCGAGTATGCCGGAACCACCTGATAAACTCCCCAGAACCCCCTGCTGGACACGCCAGAATCACCTGCCGTCTACGCCAGAACCACTCGGCAGACACTCCAGAACCACCTGCCGGGCATGCCGGAACCACCTCTCAGAGGTGCCAGGCCCACATGCCGGACACTCCGGAATCACCTGCCGGGCATGGCGGAGCCATCTCTCAGACGTGCCGGAACCACATGCCAATGACACCGGAAGCACCTGCCGAGCACGCCAGAACCACCATCTCGACTCGCCAAAACCACCTGCTGGACACGCCAAAATCACCTGCCGGCTACGCCACAACCATTTGGTGAACACTTCGGAATCACCTGCCGGGCTTGCTGGAACCACCTGCCGGTCACGCCAACATCACCTGCCAGCTATGCCAGAACCACTTGGCGGACACCATGGAAACACCTGTCGGGCCGGCCGGAACCACCTCTCAGACGTGCCAGAACCATGTTCCGGACACGCCGGTACCACCTGCCGAGTATGCCGGAACCACCTGATCCACTCCCCAGAACCACCTGCTGGACACGCCAGAATCACCTGCCGTCTACGCCAGAACCACTCGGCAGACACTCCGGAACCACCTGCCGGGCATGCCGGAACCACCTCTCAGAGGTGCCAGAACCACATGCCGGACACTCCGGAATCACCTGCCGGGCATGCCGGAACCATCTCTCAGACGTGCCAGAACCATGTTCCGGACACACCGCTACCACCTGCCGAGCTCGCCGGAACCACCTGCTGGACACGCCAAAATCACCTGCCGGCTATGCCAGAACCACATGCCGGAGACTCTGGAATCACCTGCCGGGCATGCCGGAACCTTCTCTCAGACGTGCCACAACCACGTCCCGGAGAGACCGGAAGCACCTGCCGAGCTCTCCGGAACCACCTGCTTGACATGCCGGAACCACCTGCCTCACAGGCCAAAATCATATGCCGGCTATGCCAAAACCACTGGGTGGACACTCCAGAATCACCTTGCGGGCATGCCGGAACCACGTCATTGACAGACGGCAAACACCTGCCGGACCTGCCGGAACCACCTGCCGAGCACGCCGGAACCACCTGCTCGACTCACCAGAGCCACCTGCCGGACACACCAGAAACACCTGCGGGGTACGCCAGAACCACTTGGAGGACTCTCCGGGATCACCTGCCGGGCATGCCGGAACCACATCTCAGACATGCCAGAACCATGTGCCGGACACGCCGGAACCACCTGCCGAGTATGCCGGAACCACCTGCTCCACTCCCCAGAACCACCTGCTGGACACGCCAAAATCACCTGCCGGCTACGCCAGAACCACTCGGCAGACACTCCGGAACCACCTCCAGGACACACCGGAACCAGCTGCCGGACACGCCGGGACCACCTGCTTGACTCGCCAGAACCGCCTGCCGGACACGCCAGAATCACCAGCCGGCTACGCCACAACCACTTGTCGGACACTCCGGAATCAGCTGCCGGGCATGCCAGCACAACCTCTCAGAAGTGCCAGAAGCACGTGCCGGACAGGCCGGAACCATCTCCCGGACAGACCGGAAACACAGGAAACACTCGCCGGAACCACCTGCTTGACTCACCGGTCCCACCTGCCGGACACGCCAAAATCACCTGCCCGCTACACCAGAACCACTTGGTGGACAAGCCGGAAGCACGTGAAGGGCATGCCGACACAACCTCTCAGACGTGCCAGAACCTCGTGCCGGACACCCCAGAACCACCTGCTGGACAGACCGGAACCACCTGCCGGACACGCCAGAACCACCGGCTTGACTCGCCGGAACCATTGCCGGACATGCAAAATCACCTGCCGGCTACGCCAGAACCACTTGGCGAACACTCCGGAATCACCTGCCGGGCATGGCGGAACCACCTCTCAGACATGCCGGAACCACATGCCAATGACACCGGAAGCACCTGCCGAGCACGCCAGAACCACCTGCTCGACTCGCCAAAACCACCTGCTGGACACGCCAAAATCATCTGCCGGCTACGCCACAACCATTTGGTGAACACTTCGGAATCACCTGCCGGGCTGGCTGGAACCACCTGCCGGTCACGCCAACATCACCTGCCAGCTATGCCAGAACCACTTGGCGGACACCATGGAAACACCTGTCGGGCCGGCCGGAACCACCTCTCAGACGTGCCAGAACCATGTGCCTGAGATGCCGGAACCACACCCCGAACAGACCGAAACCACCTGCCAGACCCGCCTGAACCACCTGCCCAGCACGCCCGAACCACCTACTCGACTCGCCGGAACCACCTACCTGACACGCCAAAATCACCTGCCGGGTATGCCAGAACCACTTGGTGGACACTCCGGAATCATCTGCCGGACATGCCAGAACCAGCTCTCAGACACACCAGAACCACGTGCCGGACACGCCGGAAGCACGTGCTGAGCATGCCTGAGCCACATGCTCGACTTGCAAGAAACACCTGCCAGACACGCCAAAATCACCTGCCGGGTACGCCAGAACCACGTGGCGGACACTCCGGAATCACCTGTCGGGCATGCCGCAACCACCTCTCAGACGTGCCATAACCTCGTGCCGGACACGCCAGAACCACCTGCCGGACAGACCGGAACCACCTGCCGGACACGCCGGAACCACCAGCTCGACTCGCCGGAACCACCGCCGGACATGCAAAATCACCTGCCGGCTACGCCAGAACCACGTGGCGGACACTCCGGAATCACGTGTCGGGCATGCCGGAACCACCTCTCAGACGTGCCAGAACCTCGTGCCAGACACGCCAGAACCACCTGCCGGACAGACCGGAACCACCTGCCGGAAACGCCGGAACCACCAGCTCGACTCGCCGGAACCACCGCCGGACATGCAAAATCACCTGCCGGCTACGCCAGAACCACTTGGCGAACACTCCCGAATCAGCTGCCGGGCATGCCCTAACCACCTATCAGGCTTGCCAGAACCATGTTCCGGACACGCCGGTACCACCTGCCGAGTATGCCGGAACCAGCTGATCCACTCCCCAGAACCACCTACTGGACACGCCAAAATCAACTGCCGGCTATGCCAGAACCACACGGCAGACACTCCGGAATCACATGCCAGGCATTCCGGAACCACCTCTCAGAGGTGCCAGAACCACATGCCGGAGACTCCGGAATCACCTGCCGGGCATGCCGGAACCACCTATCAAAGGTGCCAGAACCACATGCCGGAGACTCTGGAATCACCTGCCGGGCATGCCGGAACCTTCTCTCAGACGTGCCACAACCACGTGCCGGAGAGACCGGAAGCACCTGCCGAGCTCTCCGGAACCACCTGCTGGACATGCCGGAACCACCTGCCTCACAGGCCAAAATCATATGCCGGCTACACCAAAACCACTGGGTGGACACTCCAGAATCACCTTGCGGGCATGCCGGAACCACGTCATGAACAGACGGCAAACACCTGCCGGACCTGCCGGAACCACCTGCCGAGCACGCCGGAACCACCTGCTCGACTCACCAGAGCCATCTGCCGGACACACCAGAAACACCTGCGGGGTACGCCAGAACCACTTGGAGGACTCTCCGGGATCACCTGCCGGGCATGCCGGAACCACCTCTCAGACGTGCCAGAACCATGTGCCGGACACGCCGGAACCACCTGCCGAGTATGCCGGAACCACCTGCTCCACTCCCCAGAACCACCTGCTGGACACGCCAAAATCACCTGCCGGCTACGCCAGAACCACTCGGCAGACACTCCGGAACCACCTCCAGGACACACCGGAACCAGCTGCCGGACACGCCGGGACCACCTGCTTGACTCGCCAGAACCGCCTGCCGGACACGCCAGAATCACCAGCCGGCTACGCCACAACCACTTGTCGGACACTCCGAAATCAGCTGTCGGGCATGCTGGAACCACCTCTCAGAGGTGCCACAACCACATGCCGGAGACGGCGGAAGCACCTGCCGAGAATGCCGGAAGTTCCTGATCCACTCCCCAGAACCACCTGCCGGACACGCCAAAATCACCTGCCGGCTACGCCAGAACCACTCGGCGGACACTCCAGAATCACCTGCCGGGCATGCCAGCACAACCTCTCAGAAGTGCCAGAAGCACGTGCCAGACAGGCCGGAGCCATCTCCCGGACAGACCGGAAACACAGGAAACACTCGCCGGAACCACCTGCTTGACTCACCGGTCCCACCTGCCGGACACGCGAAAATCACCTGCCCGCTACACCAGAACCACTTGGTGGACAAGCCGGAAGCACGTGAAGGGCATGCCGACACAACCTCTCAGACGTGCCAGAACCTCGTGCCAGACACCCCAGAACCACCTGCTGGACAGACCGGAACCACCTGCCGGACACGCCGGAACCACCGGCTCGACTCGCCGGAACCATTGCCGGACATGCAAAATCACCTGCCGGCTACGCCAGAACCACTTGGCGAACACTCAGGAATCACCTGCCGGGCATGGCGGAACCACCTCTCAGACATGCCGGAACCACATGCCAATGACACCGGAAGCACCTGCCGAGCACGCCAGAACCACCTGCTAGACTCGCCAAAACCACCTGCTGGACACGCCAAAATCACCTGCCGGCTACGCCACAACCATTCGGTGAACACTTCGGAATCACCTTCCGGGCTGGCTGGAACCACCTGCCGGTCACGCCAACATCACCTGCCAGCTATGCCAGAACCACTTGGCGGACACCATGGAAACACCTGTCGGGCTGGCCGCAACCACCTCTCAGACGTGCCAGAACCATGTGCCTGAGATGCCGGAACCACACCCCTAACAGACCGAAACCACCTGCCAGACCCGCCTGAACCACCTGCCGAGCACGCCGGAACCACCTACTCGACTCGCCGGAACCACCTACCTGACACGCCAAAATCACCTGCCGGGTATGCCAGAACCACTTGGTGGACACTCCGGAATCATCTGCCGGACATGCCAGAACCAGCTCTCAGAAACACCAGAACCACGTGCCGGACACTCCGGAAGCACGTGCTGAGCATGCCTGAGCCACATGCTCGACTTGCAAGAAACACCTGCCAGACACGCCAAAATCACCTGCCAGGTACGCCAGAACCACGTGGCGGACACTCCGGAATCACCTGTCGGGCATGCCGGAACCACCTCTCAGACGTGCCAGAACCTCGTGCCGGACACGCCAGAACCACCTGCCGGACAGACCGGAACCACCTGCCGGACACGCCGGAACCACCAGCTCGACTCGCCGGAACCACCGCCGGACATGCAAAATCACCTGCCTGCTACGTCAGAACCACTTGGCGAACAATCCCGAACCAGCTGCCGGGCATGCCGGAACCACCTATCAGGCTTGCCAGAACCACCTTCCGGACACCCTGGTACCACCTGCCGAGTATACCGGAACCACCTGATCCACTCCCCAGAACCACCTGCTGGACACGCCAGAATCACCTGCCGTCTACGCCAGAACCACTCGGCAGACACTCCGGAACCACCTGCCGGGCATGCCGGAACCACCTCTCAGAGGTGCCAGAACCACATGCCGGACACTCCGGAATCACCTGCCGGGCATGCCGGAACCATCTCTCAGACGTGCCAGAACCATGTTCCGGACACGCCGCTACCACGTGCCGAGCTCGCCGGAACCACCTGCTGGACACGCCAAAATCACATGCCGGCTACGCCAGAACCACTTGGCGGACACGCCAGAATCACCTGCCGGGATTGCTGGAACCACCTGCCGGTCACGCCAACATCACCTGCCAGCTACGCCAGAACCACTTGGCAGACACTCCGGAATCACCTGTCGGGCATGCCGGAACCACCTCTCAGACGTGCCAGAACCTCCTGACGGAGACACCAGAACCACCTGCCGGACAGACCGGAACCACCTGCCGGACACGCCGGAACCACCAGCTCGACTCGCCGGAACCACCGCCGGACATGCAAAATCACCTGCCGTCTACGCCAGAACCACTTGGCGAACACTGCCGAATCAGCTGCCGGGCATGCCGGAACCACCTCTCAGATTTGCCAGAACCGTGTTCTGGACACGCCGGTACCACCTGCCGAGTATGCCGGAACCAGCTGATCCACTCCCCAGAACCACCTACTGGACACGCCAAAATCAACTGCCGGCTATGCCAGATCCACACGGCAGACACTCCGGAATCACATGCCAGGCATTCCGGAACCACCTCTCAGAGGTGCCAGAACCACATGCCGGAGACTCCGGAATCACCTGCCGGGCATGCCGGAACCACCTATCAAAGGTGCCAGAACCACATGCCGGAGACTCTGGAATCACCTGCCGGGCATGCCGGAACCTTCTCTCAGACGTGCCACAACCACGTGCCAGAGAGACCGGAAGCACCTGCCGAGCTCTCCGGAAACACCTGCTGTACATGCCGGAACCACCTGCCTCACAGGCCAAAATCATATGCCGGCTACGCGAAAACCACTGGATGGACACTCCAGAATCACCTTGAGGGCATGCCGGAACCACGTCATGGACAGACGGCAAACACCTGCCGGACCTGCCGGAAACACCTGCCGAGCACGCCGGAACCACCTGCTCGACTCACCAGAGCCACCTGCCGGACACACCAGAAACACCTGCGGGGTACGCCAGAACCACTTGGAGGACTCTCGAGGATCACCTGCCGGGCATGCGGGAACCACCTCTAAGACGTGCCAGAAGCATGTGCCGGACACGCCGGAACCACCTGCCGAGTATGCCGGAACCACCTGCTCCACTCCCCAGAACCACCTGCTGGACACGCCAAAATCACCTGCCGGCTACGCCAGAACCACTCGGCAGACACTCCGGAACCACCTCCAGGACAGACCGGAACCAGCTGCCGGACACGCCGGGACCACCTGCTTGACTCGCCAGAACCACCTGCCGGACACGCCAGAATCACCAGCCGGCTATGCCACAACCACTTGTCGGACACTCCGGAATCAGCTGCCGGGCATGCTGGAACCACCTCTCAGAGGTGAAACAACCACATGCCGGAGACGGCGGAATCACCTGCCGAGAATGCCGGAAGTTCCTGATCCACTCCCCAGAACCACCTGCCGGACACACCAAAATCACCTGCCGGCTACGCCAGAACCACTCGGCGGACACTCCAGAATCACCTGCTGGGCATGCCAGCACAACATCTCAGAAGTGCCAGAAGCACGTGCCGGACAGGCCGGAACCATCTCCCTGACAGACCGGAAACACAGGAAACACTCGCCGGAACCACCTGCTTGACTCACCGGTCCCACCTGCCGGACACGCCAAAATCACCTGCCCGCTACACCAGAACCACTTGGTGGACAAGCCGGAAGCACGTGAAGGGCATGCCGACACAACCTCTCAGACGTGCCAGAACCTCGTGCCGGACACCCCAGAAGCACCTGCTGGACAGACCGGAACCACCTGCCGGACACGCCAGAACCACCGGCTCGACTCGCCGGAACCATTGCAGGACATGCAAAATCACCTGCCGGCTACGCCAGAACCACTTGGCGAACACTCCGGAATCCCCTGCCGGGCATGGCGGAACCACCTCTCAGACATGCCGGAACCACATGCCAATGACACCGGAAGCACCTGCCGAGCACGCCAGAACCACCTGCTCGACTCGCCAAAACCACCTGCTGGACACGCCAAAATCATCTGCCGGCTACGCCACAACCATTTGGTGAACACTTCGGAATCACCTGCCGGGCTGGCTGGAACCACCTGCCGGTCACGCCAACATCACCTGCCAGCTATGCCAGAACCACTTGGCGGACACCATGGAAACACCTGTCGGGCCGGCCGGAACCACCTCTCAGACGTGCCAGAACCATGTGCCTGAGATGCCGGAACCACACCCCGAACAGACCGAAACCACCTGCCAGACCCGCCTGAACCACCTGCCGAGCACGCCGGAACCACCTACTCGACTCGCCGGAACCACCTACCTGACACGCCAAAATCACCTGCCGGGTATGCCAGAACCACTTGGTGGACACTCCGGAATCATCTGCCGGACATGCCAGAACCAGCTCTCAGACGAACCAGAACTACGTGCCGGACACGCCGGAAGCACGTGCTGAGCATGCCTGAGCCACATGCTCGACTTGCAAGAAACACCTGCCAGACACGCCAAAATCACCTGCCGGGTATGCCAGAACCACGTGGCGGACACTCCGGAATCACCTGTCGGGCATGCCGGAACCACCTCTCAGACGTGCCAGAACCTCGTGCCGGACACGCCAGAACCACCTGCCGGACAGACCGGAACCACCAGCCGGACACGCCGGAACCACAAGCTTGACTCGCCGGAACCACCGCCGGACATGCAAAATCACCTGCCGGCTACGCCAGAACCACTTGGCGAACACTAACCAATCAGCTGCCGGGCATGCCGGAAACACCTATCAGGCTTGCCAGAACCATGTTCCGGACACGCCGGTACCACCTGCCGAGTATGCCGGAACCACCTGATCCACTCCCCAGAACCACCTGCTGGACACGCCAGAATCACCTGCCGTCTACGCCAGAACCACTCGGCAGACACTCCGGAACCACCTGCCGGGCATGCCGGAACCACCTCTCAGAGGTGCCAGAACCACATGCCGGACACTCCGGAATCACCTGCCGGGCATGCCGGAACCATCTCTCAGACGTGCCAGAACCATGTTCCGGACACGCTGGTACCACCTGCCGAGCTCTCCGGAACCACCTGCTGGACACGCCAAAACCACCTTCTGGCTCCGCCAGAACCACTCGGCAGACCCTCCGGAATCACCTGCCGGGCTTGCTGGAACCACCTGCCGGTCACGCCAACATCACCTTTCAGCTACGCCAGAACCACTTGGCGGACACTCCGGAAACACCTGTCGGGCCCGCCGGAACCACCTCTCAGACATGCCAGAACCATGTACCTGAGATGCCGGAACCACTCCCCGAACAGACCGAAACCACCTGCCAGACCCGCCTGAACCCCCTTCCGAGCACGCCTGATCCACCTGCTCAACTAGCCGGAACCACCTTCCTGACATGCCAAAATCACCTGCCAGGTATACCAGAACCACTTGGTGGACACTCCGGAATCATCTGCCGGACATGCCAGAATCAGCTCTCAGACACACCAGAACCACGTGCCAGAGACGCCGGAAGCACCAGCTGAGCATGCCTGAGCCACCTGCTCGACTCGCAAGAAACACCTGTCGGACAGGCCAAAATCACCTGCCGGGTACGCCAGAAACACTTGGCGGACACTCCGGAATCGCCTGTCAGGCATGCCAGAACCAACTCTCAGACTTGCCAGAACCATGTTCTGGACACGCCGGTACCACCTGCCGAGTATGCCGGAACCAGCTGATCCACTACCCAGAACCACCTAGTGGACACGCCGAAATCAACTGCCGACTACGCCAGAACCACTCGGCAGACACTCCGGAATCACATGCCAGGCATTCCGGAACCACCTCTCAGACGTGCCAGAACCATCTTCCGGACACACCGTTACCACCTGCCGAGTATGCCGGAACCACCTGATCCACTCCCCAGAACCACCTGCTGGACATGCCAGAATCACCTGCCAGCTACGTCAGAAGCACTCGGCAGACACTCCGGAACCAACCGCAGGGCATGCTGGAACCACATCTCAGAGGTGCCAGAACCACATGCCGGACACTCTGGAATCACCTGCCGGGCATGGCGGAACTACCTCTCAGACACGCCGGAACCACATGCCAATGACACCGGAAGCACCTGCCGAGCACGCCAGAACCACCTGCTCGACTCGCCAAAACCACCTGCTGGACACGGCAAAATCACCTGCCGGCTACGCCACAACCATTTGGTGAACACTTCGGAATCACCTGCCGGGCTTGCTGGAACCACCTGCCGGTCACGCCAACATCACCTGCCAGCTACGCCAGAACCACTTGGCAGACACTCCGGAAACACCTGTCGGGCTGGCCGCAACCACCTCTCAGACGTGCCAGAACCATGAGCCTGAGATGCCGGAACCACACCCCGAACAGACCGAAACCACCTGCCAGACCCGCCTGAACCCCCTGGCGAGCACGCCTGATCCACCTGTTCAACTAGCCGGAACCACCTTCCTGACACGCCAAAATCACCTGCCAGGTATACCAGAACCACTTGGTGGACACTCTGGAATCATCTTCCAGACACGCCAGGACCAGCTTTCTGACACACCAGAACCACGTGCCGGACACGCCGGAAGCACGTGCTGAGCATGCCTGAGCCACATGCTCGACTTGCAAGAAACACCTGCCAGACACGCCAAAATCACCTGCCGGGTACGCCAGAACCACGTGGCGGACACTCCGGAATCACCTGTCGGGCATGCCGGAACCACCTCTCAGACGTGCCAGAACCTCGTGCCGGACACGCCAGAACCACCTGCCGGACAGACCGGAACCACCTGCCGGACAAGCCAGAACCACCAGCTCGACTCGCCGGAACCACCGCCGGACATGCAAAATCACCTGCCGGCTACGCCAGAACCACTTGGCGAACACTCCCGAATCAGCTGCCGGGCATGCCGGAACCACCTATCAGGCTTGCCAGAACCATGTTCCGGACACGCCGGTACCACCTGCCGAGTATGCCGGAACCACCTGATCCACTCCCCGGAACCACCTGCTGGACACGCCAGAATCACCTGCCGTCTACGCCAGAACCACTCGGCAGACACTCCGGAACCACCTGCCGTGCATGCCGGAACCACCTCTCAGAGGTGGCAGAACCACATGCCGGACACTCCGGAATCACCTGCCGGGCATGCCGGAACCATCTCTCAGACGTGCCAGAACCATGTTCCGGACACGCCGCTACCACCTGCCGAGCTCGCCGGAACCACCTGCTGGACACGCCAAAATCACCTGCCGGCTACGCCACAACCACTTGTCGGAACTCCAGAATCACCTGTCGGGCTTGCTGGAACCACCTGCCGGTCACGCCAACATCACATGCCAGCTACGCCAGAACCACTTGGCGGACACCATGGAAACACCTGTCGGGCCGGCCGGAACCACCTCTCAGACGTGCCAGAACCATGTGCCTGAGATGCCGGAACCACACCCCGAACAGACCGAAACCACCTGCCAGACCCGCCTGAACCCCCTGGCGAGCACGCCTGATCCACCTGTTCAACTAGCCGGAACCACCTTCCTGACACGCCAAAATCACCTGCCAGGTATACCACAACCACTTGGTGGACACTCTGGAATCATCTGCCGGACATGCCAGAACCAGCTCTGAGACACACCAGAACCACGTGCCAGAGATGCCGGAAGCACCAGCTGAGCATGCCTGAGCCACCTGCACGACTCGCAAGAAACACCTGTCGGACAGGCCAAAATCACCTGCCGGGTACGCCAGAAACACTTGGCGGACACTCCGGAATCACCTGTCGGGCATGCCAGAACCACCTCTCAGACTTGCCAGAACCATGTTCTGGACACGCCGGTACCACCTGCCGAGTATGCCGGAACCAGCTGATCCACTCCCAAGAACCACCTACTGGACACGCCAAAATCAACTGCCGGCTATGCCAGAACCACACGGCAGACACTCCGGAATCACATGCCAGGCATTCCGGAACCACCTCTCAGAGGTGCCAGAACCACATGCCGGAGACTCCGGAATCACCTGCCGGGCATGCCGGAACCACCTATCAAAGGTGCCAGAACCACATGCCGGAGACTCTGGAATCACCAGCCGGGCATGCCGGAACCTTCTCTCAGACGTGCCACAACCACGTGCCGGAGAGACCGGAAGCACCTGCCGAGCTCTCCGGAACCACCTGCTGGACATGCCGGAACCACCTGCCTCACAGGCCAAAATCATATGCCGGCTACGCCAAAACCACTGGGTGGACACTCCAGAATCACCTTGCGGGCATGCCGGAACCACGCCATGGACAGACGGCAAACTCCTGCCGAACCTGCCGGAACCACTTGCCGAGTATGCCGGAACCACCTGATAAACTCCCCAGAACCCCCTGCTGGACACGCCAGAATCACCTGCCGTCTACGCCAGAACCACTCGGCAGACACTCCAGAACCACCTGCCGGGCATGCCGGAACCACCTCTCAGAGGTGCCAGGCCCACATGCCGGACACTCCGGAATCACCTGCCGGGCATGGCGGAGCCATCTCTCAGACGTGCCGGAACCACATGCCAATGACACCGGAAGCACCTGCCGAGCACGCCAGAACCACCATCTCGACTCGCCAAAACCACCTGCTGGACACGCCAAAATCACCTGCCGGCTACGCCACAACCATTTGGTGAACACTTCGGAATCACCTGCCGGGCTTGCTGGAACCACCTGCCGGTCACGCCAACATCACCTGCCAGCTATGCCAGAACCACTTGGCGGACACCATGGAAACACCTGTCGGGCCGGCCGGAACCACCTCTCAGACATGCCAGAACCATGTTCCGGACACGTCGCTACCACCTGCCGAGCTCGCCGGAACCACCTGCTGGACACGCCAAAATCACCTGCCGGGTATGCCAGAACCACTTGGTGGACACTCCGGAATCATCCGCCGGACATGCCAGAACCAGCTCTCAGACACACCAGAACCACGTGCCGGAAACGCCGGAAGCACGTGCTGAGCATGCCTGAGCCACATGCTCGACTTGCAAGAAACACCTGCCAGACACGCCAAAATCACCTGCCGGGTACGCCAGAACCACGTGGCAGACACTCCGGAATCACCTGTCGGGCATGCCGGAACCACCTCTCAGACGTGCCAGAACCTCGTGCCGGACACGCCAGAACCACCTGCCGGACAGACCGGAACCACCTGCCGGACACGCCGGAACCACCAGCTTGACTCGCCGGAACCACCGCCGGACATGCAAAATCACCTGCCGGCTACGCCAGAACCACTTGGCGAACACTCCCGAATCAGCTGCCGGGCATGCGGGAACCACCGATCAGGCTTGCCAGAACCATGTTCCGGACACGCCGGTACCACCTGCCGAGTATGCCGGAACCACCTGCCGAGCTCGCCGGAACCACCTGCTGGACACGCCAAAATCACCTGCCGGCTATGCCAGAACCACATGCCGGAGACTCTGGAATCACCTGCCGGCCATGCCGGAACCTTCTCTCAGACGTGCCACAACCACGTCCCGGAGAGACCGGAAGCACCTGCCGAGCTCTCCGGAACCACCTGCTTGACATGTCGGAACCACCTGCCTCACAGGCCAAAATCATATGCCGGCTATGCCAAAACCACTGGGTGGACACTCCAGAATCAACTTGCGGGCATGCCGGAACCACGTCATTGACAGACGGCAAACACCTGCCGGACCTGCCGGAACCACCTGCCGAGCACGCCGGAACCACCTGCTCGACTCACCAGAGCCACCTGCCGGACACACCAGAAACACCTGCGGGGTACGCCAGAACCTCTTGGAGGGCTCTCCGGGATCACCTGCCGGGCATGCCGGAACCACATCTCAGACATGCCAGAACCATGTGCCGGACACGCCGGAACCACCTGCCGAGTATGCCGGAACCACCTGCTCCACTCCCCAGAACCACCTGCTGGACACGCCAAAATCACCTGCCGGCTACGCCAGAACCACTCGGCAGACACTCCGGAACCACCTGCAGGACACACCGGAACCAGCTGCCGGACACGCCGGGACCACCTGCTTGACTCGCCAGAACCGCCTGCCGGACACGCCAGAATCACCAGCCGGCTACGCCACAACCACTTGTCGGACACTCCGGAATCAGCTGCCGGGCATGCTGGAACCACCTCTCAGAGGTGCCACAACCACATGCCGGAGACGGCGGAAGCACCTGCCGAGAATGCCGGAAGTTCCTGATCCACTCCCCAGAACCACCTGCCGGACACGCCAAAATCACCTGCCGGCTACGCCAGAACCACTCGGCGGACACTCCAGAATCACCTGCCGGGCATGCCAGCACAACCTCTCAGAAGTGCCAGAAGCACGTGCCGGACAGGCCGGAACCATCTCCCGGACAGACCGCAAACACAGGAAACACTCGCCGGAACCACCTGCTTGACTCACCGGTCCCACCTGCCGGACACGCCAAAATCACCTGCCCGCTACACCAGAACCACTTGGTGGACAAGCCGGAAGCACGTGAAGGGCATGCCGACACAACCTCTCAGACGTGCCAGAACCTCGTGCCGGACACCCCAGAACCACCTGCTGGACAGACCGGAACCACCTGCCGGACACGCCAGAACCACCGGCTCAACTCGCCGGAACCATTGCCGGACATGCAAAATGACCTGCCGGCTACGCCAGAACCACTTGGCGAACACTCCGGAATCACCTGCCGGGCATGGCGGAACCACCTCTCAGACATGCCGGAACCACATGCCAATGACACCGGAAGCACCTTCCGAGCACGCCAGAACCACCTGCTCGACTCGCCAAAACCACCTGCTGGACACGCCAAAATCACCTGCCGGCTACGCCACAACCATTTGGTGAACACTTCGGAATCACCTGCCGGGCTGGCTGGAACCACCTGCCGGTCACGCCAACATCACCTGCCAGCTATGCCAGAACCACTTGGCGGACACCATGGAAACACCTGTCGGGCCGGCCGGAACCACCTCTCAGACGTGCCAGAACCATGTGCCTGAGATGCCGGAACCACACCCCGAACAGACCGAAACCACCTGCCAGACCCGCCTGAACCACCTGCCGAGCACGTTGGAACCACCTACTCTACTCGCCGGAACCACCTACCTGACACGCCAAAATCACCTGCCGGGTATGCCAGAACCACTTGGTGGACACTCCGGAATCATCCGCCGGACATGCCAGAACCAGCTCTCAGACACACCAGAACCACGTGCCGGACACGCCGGACGCACGTGCTGAGCATGCCTGAGCCACATGCTCGACTTGCAAGAAACACCTGCCAGACACGCCAAAATCACCTGCCGGGTACGCCAGAACCACGTGGCGTACACTCCGGAATCACCTGTCGGGCATGCCGGAACCACCTCTCAGACGTGCCAGAACCTCGTGCCGGACACGCCAGAAGCACCTGCCGGACAGACCGGAACCACCTGCCGGACACGCAGGAACCACCAGCTCGACTCGCCGGAACCACCGCCGGACATGCAAAATCACCTGCCGGCTACGCCAGAACCACTTGGCGAACACTCCCGAATCAGCTGCCGGGCATGCCGGAACCACCTATCAGGCTTGCCAGAACCATGTTCCGGACACGCCGGTACCACCTACCGAGTATGCCGGAACCACCTGATCCACTCCCCAGAACCACCTGCTGGACACGCCAGAATCACCTGCCGTCTACGCCAGAACCACTCGGCAGACACTCCGGAACCACCTGCCGGGCATGCCGGAACCACCTCTCAGAGGTGCCAGAACCACATGCCGGACACTCCGGAATCACCTGCCGGGCATGCCGGAACCATCTCTCAGACGTGCCAGAACCATGTTCCGGACACGCCGCTACCACCTGCCGAGCTCGCCGGAACCACCTGCTGGACACGCCAAAATCACCTGCCGGCTACGCCAGAACCACTTGGCGGACACTCCAGAATCACCTGCCGGGCTTTCTGGAACCACCTGCCGGTCACGCCAACATCACCTGCCAGCTACGCCAGAACCACTTGGCAGACACTCCGGAAACACCTGTCGGGCTGGCCGGAACCACCTCTCAGACGTGCCAGAAGCATGTGCCTGAGATGCCGGAACCACACCCCGAACAGACCGAAACCACCTGCCAGACCCGCCTGAACCCCCTGGCGAGCACGCCTGATCCACCTGTTCAACTAGCCGGAACCACCTTCCTGACACGCCAAAATCACCTGCCAGGTATACCAGAACCACTTGGTGGACACTCTGGAATCATCTTCCAGACACGCCAGGACCAGCTTTCAGACACACCAGAACCACGTGCCAGAGACGCCGGAAGCACCAGCTGAGCATGCCTGAGCCACCTGCACGACTCGCAAGAAACACCTGTTGGACAGGCCAAAATCACCTGCCGGGTACGCCAGAAACACTTGTCGGCCACTCCGGAATCACCTGTCGGGCATGCCGGAACCACCTCTCAGACTTGCCAGAACCATGTTCTGGACACGCCGGTACCACCTGCCGAGTATGCCGGAACCAGCTGATCCACTCCCCAGAACCACCTACTGGACACGCCAAAATCAACTGCCGGCTATGCCAGAACCACACGGCAGACACTCCGGAATCACATGCCAGGCATTCCGGAACCACCTCTCAGAGGTGCCAGAACCACATGCCGGACACTCCGGAATCAACTGCCGGGCATGCCGGAACCACCTATCAAAGGTGCCAGAACCACATGCCGGAGACTCTGGAATCACCTGCCGGGCATGCCAGAACCTTCTCTCAGACGTGCCACAACCACGTGCCGGAGAGACCGGAAGCACCTGCCGAGCTCTCCGGAACCACCTGCTGGACATGCCGGAACCACCTGCCTCACAGGCCAAAATCATATGCCGGCTACACCAAAACCACTGGGTGGACACTCCAGAATCACCTTGCGGGCATGCCGGAACCACGTCATGGACAGACGGCAAACACCTGCCAGACCTGCCGGAACCACCTGCCGAGCACGCCGGAACCACCTGCTCGACTCACCAGAGCCACCTGCCGGACACACCAGAAACACCTGCGGGGTACGCCAGAACCACTTGGAGGACTCTCCGGGATCACCTGCCGGGCATGCCGGAACCACCTCTCAGACGTGCCAGAACCATGTGCCGGACACGCCAGAACCACCTGCCGAGTATGCCGGAACCCCCTGCTCCACTCCCCAGAACCACCTGCTGGACAGGCAAAAATCACCTGCCGGCTACGCCACCACCATTTGGTGAATATTTCGGAATCACCTGCCGGGCTGGCTGGAACCACCTGCCGGTCACGCCAACATCACGTGCCAAGTATGCCAGAACCACTTGACGGACACCATGGAAACACCTGTCGGGCCGGCCGGAACCACCTCTCAGACGTGCCAGAACCATGTGCCTGAGATGCCGGAACCACACCACGAACAGACCGAAGCCACCAGCCAGACCCGCCTGAACCACCTGCCGAGCACGCCGGAACCACCTACTCGACTCGCCGGAACCACCTACCTGACACGCCAAAATCACCTGCCGGGTATGCCAGAACCACTTGGTGGACACTCCGGAATCATCCGCCGGACATGCCAGAACCAGCTCTTAGACACACCAGAACCACGTGCCGGACACGCCGGAAGCACGTGCTGAGCATGCCTGAGCCACATGCTCGACTTGCAAGAAACACCTGCCAGACACGCCAAAATCACCTGCCGGGTATGCCAGAACCACGTGGCGGACACTCCGGAATCACCTGTCGGGCATGCCGGAACCACCTCTCAGACGTGCCAGAACCTCGTGCCGGACACGCCAGAACCACCTGCCGGAAAGACCGGAACCACCTGCCGGACACGCCGGAACCACCAGCTCGACTCGCCGGAACCACCGCCGGACATGCAAAATCACCTGCCGGCTACGCCAGAACCACTTGGCGAACACTCCCGAATCAGCTGCAGGGCATGCCGGAACCACCTATCAGGCTTGCCAGAACCATGTTCCAGACACGCCGGTACCACCTGCCGAGTATGCCGGAACCACCTGCTCCACTCCCCAGAACCACCTGCTGGACACGCCAAAATCACCTGCCGGCTACGCCAGAACCACTCGGCAGACACTCCGGAACCACCTCCAGGACAGACCGGAACCAGCTGCCGGACACGCCGGGACCACCTGCTTGACTCGCCAGAACCACCTGCCGGACACGCCAGAATCACCAGCCGGCTACGCCACAACCACTTGTCGGACACTCCGGAATCAGCTGCCGGGCATGCTGGAACCACCTCTCAGAGGTGCCACAACCACATGCCGGAGACGGCGGAAGCACCTGCCGAGAATGCCGGAAGTTCCTGATCCACTCCCCAGAACCACCTGCCGGACACGCCAAAATCACCTGCCGGCTACGCCAGAACCACTCGGCGGACACTCCAGAATCACCTGCCGGGCATGCCAGCACAACCTCTCAGAAGTGCCAGAAGCACGTGCCGGACAGGCCGGAACCATCTCCCGGACAGACCGGAAACACAGGAAACACTCGCCGGAACCACCTGCTTGACTCACCGGTCCCACCTGCCGGACACGCCGAAATCACCTGCCCGCTACACCAGAACCACTTGGTGGACAAGCCGGAAGCACGTGAAGGGCATACTGACACAACCTCTCAGACGTGCCAGAACCTCGTGCCGGACACCCCAGAACCACCTGCTGGACAGACCGGAAACTCCTGCCGGACACGCCAGAACCACCGGCTCGACTCGCCAGAACCATTGCCGTACATGCAAAATAACCTGCCGGCTACACCAGAACCACTTGGAGGACTCTCCGGGATCACCTGCCGGGCATGCTGGAACCACCTCTAAGACGTGCCGGAACCATGTGCCGGACACGCCGGAACCACCTGCCGAGTATGCCGGAACCACCTGCTCCACTCCCCAGAACCACCTGCTGGACACGCCAAAATCACCTGCCGGCTACGCCAGAACCACACAGCAGACACTCCGGAAACACCTGTCGGGCTGGCCGCAACCACCTCTCAGACGTGCCAGAACCATGTGCCTGAGATGCCGGAACCACACCCCGAACAGACCGAAACCACCTGCCAGACCCGCCTGAACCCCCTGGCGAGCACGCCTGATCCACCTGTTCAACTAGCCGGAACCACCTTCCTGACACGCCAAAATCACCTGCCAGGTATACCAGAACCACTTGGTGGACACTCTGGAATCATCTTCCGGACACGCCAGAACCAGCTCTCAGACACACCAGAACCACGTGCCAGATATGCCGGAAGCACCAGCTGAGCATGCCTGAGCCACCTGCACGACTCGCAAGAAACACCTGTCGGACAGGCCAAAATCACCTGCCGGGTACGCCAGAAACACTTGGCGGACACTCCAGAATCACCTGTCGGGCATGCCGGAACCACCTCTCAGACTTGCCAGAACCATGTTCTGGACACGCCGGTACCACCTGCCGAGTATGCCGGAACCAGCTGATCCACTCCCCAGAACCACCTACTGGACACGCCAAAATCAACTGCCGGCTATGCCAGAACCACACGGCAGACACTCCGGAATCACATGCCAGGCATTCCGAAACCACCTCTCAGAGGTGCCAGAACCACATGCCGGAGACTCCGGAATCACCTGCCGGGCATGCCGGAACCACCTCTCAGACGTGCCAGAACCATGTTCTGGACACGCCGGTACCACCTGCCGAGTATGCCGGAACCACCTGATCCACTCCCCAGAACCACATACTGGACAGTCCAAAATCAACTGCCGGCTATGCCAGAACCACACGGCAGACACTCCGGAATCACATGCCAGGCATTCCGGAACCACCTCTCAGAGGTGCCAGAACCACATGCCGGAGACTCCGGAATCACCTGCCGGGCATGCCGGAACCACCTCTCAGACGTGCCAGAACCATGTGCCGGACACGCCGGAACCACCTGCCGAGTATGCCGGAACCACCTGATCCACTCCCCAGAACCACCTGATGGACACGCCAGAATCACCTGCCGTCTACGCCAGAACCACTCGGCAGACACTCCGGAACCACCTGCCGGGCATGCCGGAACCACCTCTCAGAGGTGCCAGAACCACATGACGGACACTCCGGAATCACCTGCCGGGCATGCCGGAACCATCTCTCAGACGTGCCAGAACCATGTTCCGGACACGCCGCTACCACCTGCCGAGCTCGCCGGAACCACCTGCTGGACACGCCAAAACCACCTGCCGGCTACGCCAGAACCACTTGGCGGACACACCAGAATCAGCTGCCGGGCTTGCTGGAACCACCTGCCGGTCACGCCAACATCACCTGCCAGCTACGCCAGAACCACTTGGCAGACACTCCGGAAACACCTGTCGCGCTGGCCGCAACCACCTCTCAGACGAACCAGAACCATGTGCCTGAGATGCCGGAACCACACCCCGAACAGACCAAAACCACCTGCCAGACCCGCCTGAACCCCCTGGCGAGCACGCCTGATCCACCTGTTCAACTAGCCGGAACCACCTTCCTGACACGCCAAAATCACCTGCCAGGTATACCAGAACCACTTGGTGGACACTCTGGTATCATCTTCCGGACATGCCAGAACCAGCTCTCAGACACACCAGAACCACGTGCCAGAGACGCCGGAAGCACCAGCTGAGCATGCCTGAGCCACCTGCACGATTCGCAAGAAACACCTGTCGGACAGGCCAAAATCACCTGCCGGGTACGCCAGAAACACTTGGCGGACACTCTGGAATCACCTGTCGGGCATGCCGGAACCACCTCTCAGACTTGCCAGAACCATGTTCTGGACACGCCGGTACCACCTGCCGAGTATGCCGGAACCAGCTGATCCACTCCTCAGAACCACCTACTGGACACGCCAAAATCAACTGCCAGCTATGCCAGAACCACACGGCAGACACTCCGGAATCACATGCCAGGCATTCCGGAACCACCTCTCAGAGGTGCCAGAACCACATGCCGGAGACTCCGGAATCACCTGCCGGGCATGCCGGAACCACCTCTCAGACGTGCCAGAACCACATGCCGGAGACTCTGGAACCGCCTGCCGAGTATGCCGGAACCCCCTGCTCCACTCCCCAGAACCACCTGCTGGACACGCCAAAATCACCTTCCGGCTACGCCAGAACCACTCGGCAGACACTCCGGAACCACCTCCAGGACAGACCGGAACCAGCTGCCGGACACGCCGGGACCACCTGCTTGACTCGCCAGAACCACCTGCCGGACAGGCCAGAATCACCAGCCGGCTACGCCACAACCACTTGTCGGACACTCCGGAATCAGCTGCCGGGCATGCTGGAACCACCTCTCAGAGGTGCCACAACCACATGCCGGAGACGGCGGAAGCACCTGCCGAGAATGCCGGAAGTTCCTGATCCACTCCCCAGAACCACCTGCCGGACACGCCAAAATCACCTGCCGGCTACGCCAGAACCACTCGGCGGACACTCCAGAATCACCTGCCGGGCATGCCAGCACAACCTCTCAGAAGTGCCAGAAGCACGTGCCGGACAGGCCGGAACCATCTCCCGGACAGACCGGAAACACAGGAAACACTCGCCGGAACCACCTGCTTGACTCACCGGTCCCACCTGCCGGACACGCCAAAATCACCTGCCCGCTACACCAGAACCACTTGGTGGACAAGCCGGAAGCACGTGAAGGGCATGCCGACACAACCTCTCAGACGTGCCAGAGCCTCGTGCCGGACACCCCAGAACCACCTGCTGGACAGGCAAAAATCACCTGCCGGCTACGCCACCACCATTTGGTGAATATTTCGGAATCACCTGCCGGGCTGGCTGGAACCACCTGCCGGTCACGCCAACATCACGTGCCAAGTATGCCAGAACCACTTGGCGGACACCATGGAAACACCTGTCGGGCCGGCCGGAACCACCTCTCAGACGTGCCAGAACCATGTGCCTGAGATGCCGGAACCACACCACGAACAGACCGAAGCCACCAGCCAGACCCGCCTGAACCACCTGCCGAGCACGCCGGAACCACCTACTCGACTCGCCGGAACCACCTACCTGACACGCCAAAATCACCTGCCGGGTATGCCAGAACCACTTGGTGGACACTCCGGAATCATCCGCCGGACATGCCAGAACCAGCTCTTAGACACACCAGAACCACGTGCCGGACACGCCGGAAGCACGTGCTGAGCATGCCTGAGCCACATGCTCGACTTGCAAGAAACACCTGCCAGACACGCCAAAATCACCTGCCGGGTATGCCAGAACCACGTGGCGGACACTCCGGAATCACCTGTCGGGCATGCCTGAACCACCTCTCAGACGTGCCAGAACCTCGTGCCGGACACCCCAGAACCACCTGCTGGACAGACCGGAAACACCTGCCGGACACGCCAGAACCACCGGCTCGACTCGCCGGAACCATTGCCGTACATGCAAAATAACCTGCCGGCTACGCCAGAACCACTTGGCGAACACTCCGGAATCACCTGCCGGGCATGGCGGAACCACCTCTCAGACATGCCGGAACCACATGCCAATGACACCGGAAGCACCTGCCGAGCACGCCAGAACCACCTGCTCGACTCGCCAAAACCACCTGCTGGACACGCCAAAATCACCTGCCGGCTACGCCACAACCATTTGGTGAACACTTCGGAATCACCTGCCGGACTGGCTGGAACCACCTGCCGGTCACGCCAACATCACCTGCCAGCTATGCCAGAACCACTTGGCGGACACCATGGAAACACCTGTCGGGCCGGCCGGAACCACCTCTCAGACGTGCCAGAACCATGTGCCTGAGATGCCGGAACCACACCCCGAACACACCGAAACCACCTGCCAGACCCGCCTGAACCACCTGCCGATCACGCCGGAACCACCTACTCGACTCGCCGGAACCACCTACCTGACACGCCAAAATCACTTGCCGGGTATGCCAGAACCACTTGGTGGACACTCCGGAATCATCTGCCGGACATGCCAGAACCAGCTCTCAGACACACCAGAACCACGTGCCGGACACGCCGGAAGCACGTGCTGAGCATGCCTGAGCCGCATGCTCGACTTACAAGAAACACCTGCCAGACACGCCAAAATCACCTGCCGGGTACGCCAGAACCACGTAGCGGACACTCCGGAATCACCTGTCGGGCATGCCGCAACCACCTCTCAGACGTGCCAGAACCTCGTGCCGGACACGCCAGAAGCACCTGCCGGACAGACCGGAACCACCTGCCGGACACGCCGGAACCACCAGCTCGACTCGCCGGAACCACCGCCGGACATGCAAAATCACCTGCCGGCTACGCCAGAACCACTTGGCGAACACTCCCGAATCAGCTGCCGGGCATGCCGGAACCACCTATCAGGCTTGCCAGAACCATGTTCCGGACACGCCGGTACCACCTGCCGAGTATGCCGGAACCACCTGATCCACTCCCCAGAACCACCTGCTGGACACGCCAGAATCACCTGCCGTCTACGCCAGAACCACTCGGCAGACTCTCCGGAACCAGCTGCCGGGCATGCCGGAACCACCCCTCAGAGGTGCCAGAACCACATGCCGGACACTCCGGAATCACCTGCCGGGCATGCCGGAACCATCTCTCAGACGTGCCAGAACCATGTTCCGGACACGCCGGTACCACCTGCCGAGCCCGCCGGAACCACCTGCTGGACACGCCAAAATCACCTGCCGGCTACGCCAGAACCACTTGGCGGACACTCCAGAATCACCTGCCGGGCTTGCTGGAACCACCTGCCGGTCACGCCAACATCACCTGCCAGCTACGCCAGAACCACTTGGCAGACACTCCGGAAACACCTGTCGGGCTGGCCGCAACCACCTCTCAGACATGCCAGAACCATGTGCCTGAGATGCCGGAACCACACCCCGAACAGACCGAAACCACCTGCCAGACCCGCCTGAACCCCCTGGCGAGCACGCCTGATCCACCTGTTCAACTAGCCGGAACCACCTTCCTGACACGCCAAAATCACCTGCCAGGTATACCAGAACCACTTGGTGGACACTCTGGAATCATCTTGCGGACATGCCAGAACCAGCTCTCAGACACACCAGAACCACGTGCCAGACACGCCGGAAGCACCAGCTGAGCATGGCTGAGCCACCTGCACGACTCGCAAGAAACACCTGTCGGACAGGCCAAAATCACCTGCCGGGTACGCCAGAAACACTTGGCGGCCACTCCGGAATCACCTGTCGGGCATGCCGGAACCACCTCTCAGACTTGCCAGAACCATGTTCTGGACACGCCGGTACCACCTGCCGAGTATGCTGGAACCAGCTGATCCACTCCCCAGAACCACCTACTGGACACGCCAAAATCAACTGCCGGCTATGCCAGAACCACACGGCAGACACTCCGGAATCACATGCCAGGCATTCCGAAACCACCTCTCAGAGGTGCCAGAACCACATGCCGGAGACTCCGGAATCACCTGCCGGGCATGCCGGAACCACCTATCAAAGGTGCCAGATCCACATGCCGGAGACTCTGGAATCACCTGCCGGGCATGCCGGAACCTTCTCTCAGACGTGCCACAAGCGCGTGCCGGAGAGACCGGAAGCACCTGCCGAGCTCTCCGGAACCACCTGCTGGACATGCCGGAACCACCTGCCTCACAGGCCAAAATCATATGCCGGCTACGCCAAAACCACTGGGTGGACACTCCAGAATCACCTTGCGGGCATGCCGGAACCACGTCATGGACAGACGGCAAACACCTGCCGGACCTGCCGGAACCACCTGCCGAGCACGCCGGAACCACCTGCTCGACTCACCAGAGCCACCTGCCGGACACACCAGAAACACCTGCGGGGTACGCCAGAACCACTTGGAGGACTCTCCGGGATCACCTGCCGGGCATGCCGGAACCACCTCTCAGACGTGCCAGAACCATGTGCCGGACACGCCGGAACCACCTGCCGAGTATGCCGGAACCACCTGCTCCACTCCCCAGAACCACCTGCTGGACACGCCAAAATCACCTGCCGGCTACGCCAGAACCACTCGGCAGACACTCCGGAACCACCTCCAGGACAGACCGGAACCAGCTGCCGGACACGCCGGGACCACCTGCTTGACTCGCCAGAACCACCTGCCGGACAGGCCAGAATCACCAGCCGGCTACGCCACAACCACTTGTCGGACACTCCGGAATCAGCTGCCGGGCATGCTGGAACCACCTCTCAGAGGTGCCACAACCACATGCCGGAGACGGCGGAAGCACCTGCCGAGAATGCCGGAAGTTCCTGATCCACTCCCCAGAACCACCTGCCGGACACGCCAAAATCACCTGCCGGCTACGCCAGAACCACTCGGCGGACACTCCAGAATCACCTGCCGGGCATGCCAGCACAACCTCTCAGAAGTGCCAGAAGCACGTGCCGGACAGGCCGGAACCATCTCCCGGACAGACCGCAAACACAGGAAACACTCGCCGGAACCACCTGCTTGACTCACCGGTCCCACCTGCCGGACACGCCAAAATCACCTGCCCGCTACACCAGAACCACTTGGTGGACAAGCCGGAAGCACGTGAAGGGCATGCCGACACAACCTCTCAGACGTGCCAGAACCTCGTGCCGGACACCCCAGAACCACCTGCTGGACAGACCGGAACCACCTGCCGGACACGCCAGAACCACCGGCTCGACTCGCCGGAACCATTGCCGGACATGCAAAATCACCTGCCGGCTACGCCAGAACCACTTGGCGAACACTCCGGAATCACCTGCCGGGCAGGGCGGAACCACCTCTCAGACATGCCGGAACCACATGCCAATGACACCGGAAGCACCTGCCGAGCACGCCAGAACCACCTGCTCGACTCGCCGAAACCACCTGCTGGACTCGCCAAAATCACCTGCCGGCTACGCCACAACCATTTGGTGAACACTTCGGAATCACCTGCCGGGCTGGCTGGAACCACCTGCCGGTCACGCCAACATCACCTGCCAGCTATGCCAGAACCACTTGGCGGACACCATGGAAACACCTGTCGGGCCGGCCGGAACCACATCTCAGACGTGCCAGAACCATTTGCCTGAGATGCCGAAACCACACCACGAACAGACCGAAGCCACCTGCCAGACCCGCCTGAACCACCTGCCGAGCACGCTGGAACCACCTACTCGACTCGCCGGAACCACCTACCTGACACGCCAAAATCACCTGCCGGGTATGCCAGATCCACTTGGTGGACACTCCGGAATCATCCGCCGGACATGCCAGAACCAGCTCTTAGACACACCAGAACCACGTGCCGGACACGCCGGAAGCACGTGCTGAGCATGCCTGAGCCACATGCTCGACTTGCAAGAAACACCTGCCAGACACGCCAAAATCACCTGCCGGGTACGCCAGAACCACGTGGCGGACACTCCGGAATCACCTGCCGGACACGCCGGAACCACCAGCTCGACTCGCCGGAACCACCGCCGGACATCCAAAATCACCTGCCGCCTACGCCAGAACCACTTGGCGAACACTCCCGAATCAGCTGCCGGGCATGCCGGAACCACCTATCAGGCTTGCCAGAACCATGTTCCAGACACGCCGGTACCACCTACCCAGTATGCCGGAACCATCTGATCCACTTCCCAGAACCACCTGCTGGACACGCCAGAATCACCTGCCATCTAGGCCAGACCACTCGGCAGACACTCCGGAACCACCTGCCAGGCATGCCGGAACCACCTCTCAGAGGTGCCAGAACCACATGCCGGACACTCCGGAACCACCTGCCCGGGTTGCCGGAACAATATCTCAGACGAGCCAGAACCATGTTCCGGACACGCCGCTACCACCTGCCGAGCTCGCCGGAACCACCTGCTGGACACGCCAAAATCACCTGCCGGCTACGCCAGAACCACTTGGCGGACACTCCAGAATCACCTGCCGGGCTTGCTGGAACCACCTGCCGGTCACGCCAACATCACCTGCCAGCTACGCCAGAACCACTTGGCAGACACTCCGGAAACACCTGTCGGGCTGGCCGCAACCACCTCTCAGACGTGCCAGAACCATGTGCCTGAGATGCCGGAACCACACCCCGAACAGACCGAAACCACCTGCCAGACCCGCCAGAACCCCCTGGCGAGCACGCCTGATCCACCTGTTCAACTAGGCTGGAACCACCTTCCTGACACGCCAAAATCACCTGCCAGGTATACCAGAACCACTTGGTGGACACTCTGGAATCATCTTCCGGACACGCCAGAACCAGCTCTCAGACACACCAGAACCACGTGCCAGAGATGCCGGAAGCACCAGCTGAGCATGCCTGAGCCACCTGCACGACTCGCAAGAAACACCTGTCGGACAGGCCAAAATCACCTGCCGGGTACGCCAGAAACACTTGGCGGACACTCCGGAATCACCTGTCGGGCATGCCGGAACCACCTCTCAGACTTGCCAGAACCATGTTCTGGACACGCCGGTACCACCTGCCGAGTATGCCGGAACCAGCTGATCCACTCCCCAGAACCACCTACTGGACAGGCCAAAATCAACTGCCGGCTATGCCAGAACCACACGGCAGACACTCCGGAATCACATGCCAGGCATTCCGGAACCACCTCTCAGAGGTGCCAGAACCACATGCCGGAGACTCCGGAATCACCTGCCGGGCATGCCGGAACCACCTATCAAAGGTGCCAGAACCACATGCTGGACACTCTGGAATCACCTGCCGGGCATGCCGGAACCTTCTCTCAGACGTGCCACAACCACGTGCCGGAGAGACCGGAAGCACCTGCCGAGCTCTCCGGAACCACCTGCTGGACATGCCGGAACCACCTGCCTCACAGGCCAAAATCATATGCCGGCTACGCCAAAACCACTGGGTGGACACTCCAGAATCACGTTGCGGGCATGCCGGAACCACGTCATGGACAGACGGCAAACACCTGCCGGACCTGCCGGAACCACCTGCCGAGCACGCTGGAACCACCTGCTCGACTCACCAGAGCCACCTGCAGGACACAGCAGAAACACCTGCGGGGTACGCCAGAACCACTTGGAGGACTCTCCGGGATCACCTGCCGGGCATGACGGAACCACCTCTCAGACGTGCCAGAACCACGTGCCGGACACGCCGGAACCACCTGCCGAGTATGCCGGAAAGACCTGCTCCACTCCCCAGAACCACCTGCTGGACACGCCAAAATCACCTGCCGGCTACGCCAGAACCACTCGGCAGACACTCCGGAACCACCTCCAGGACAGACCGGAACCAGCTGCCGGACACGCCGGGACCATCTGCTTGACTCGCCAGAACCACCTGCCGGACACGCCAGAATCACCAGCCGGCTACGCCACAACCACTTGTCGGACACTCCGGAATCAGCTGCCGGGCATGCTGGAACCACCTCTCAGAGGTGCCACAACCACATGCCGGAGACGGCGGAAGCACCTGCCGAGAATGCCGGAAGTTCCTGATCCACTCCCCAGAACCACCTGCCGGACACGCCAAAATCACCTGCCGGCTACGCCAGAACCACTCGGCGGACACTCCAGAATCACCTGCCGGGCATGCCAGCACAACCTCTCAGAAGTGCCAGAAGCACGTGCCGGACAGGCCGGAACCATCTCCCGGACAGACCGGAAACACAGGAAACACTCGCCGGAACCACCTGCTTGACTCACCGGTCCCACCTGCCGGACACGCCAAAATCACCTGCCCGCTACACCAGAACCACTTGGTGGACAAGCCGGAAGCACGTGAAGGGCATGCCGACACAACCTCTCAGACGTGCCAGAACCTCGTGCCGGACACCCCAGAACCACCTGCTGGACAGACCGGAACCACCTGCCGGACACGCCAGAACCACCGGCTCGACTCGCCGGAACCATTGCCGGACATGCAAAATCACCTGCCGGCTACGCCAGAACCACTTGGCGAACACTCCGGAATCACCTGCCGGGCAGGGCGGAACCACCTCTCAGACATGCCGGAACCACATGCCAATGACACCGGAAGCACCTGCCGAGCACGCCAGAACCACCTGCTCGACTCGCCGAAACCACCTGCTGGACTCGCCAAAATCACCTGCCGGCTACGCCACAACCATTTGGTGAACACTTCGGAATCACCTGCCGGGCTGGCTGGAACCACCTGCCGGTCACGCCAACATCACCTGCCAGCTATGCCAGAACCACTTGGCGGACACCATGGAAACACCTGTCGGGCCGGCCGGAACCACATCTCAGACGTGCCAGAACCATTTGCCTGAGATGCCGAAACCACACCACGAACAGACCGAAGCCACCTGCCAGACCCGCCTGAACCACCTGCCGAGCACGCTGGAACCACCTACTCGACTCGCCGGAACCACCTACCTGACACGCCAAAATCACCTGCCGGGTATGCCAGATCCACTTGGTGGACACTCCGGAATCATCCGCCGGACATGCCAGAACCAGCTCTTAGACACACCAGAACCACGTGCCGGACACGCCGGAAGCACGTGCTGAGCATGCCTGAGCCACATGCTCGACTTGCAAGAAACACCTGCCAGACACGCCAAAATCACCTGCCGGGTACGCCAGAACCACGTGGCGGACACTCCGGAATCACCTGCCGGACACGCCGGAACCACCAGCTCGACTCGCCGGAACCACCGCCGGACATCCAAAATCACCTGCCGCCTACGCCAGAACCACTTGGCGAACACTCCCGAATCAGCTGCCGGGCATGCCGGAACCACCTATCAGGCTTGCCAGAACCATGTTCCAGACACGCCGGTACCACCTACCCAGTATGCCGGAACCATCTGATCCACTTCCCAGAACCACCTGCTGGACACGCCAGAATCACCTGCCATCTAGGCCAGACCACTCGGCAGACACTCCGGAACCACCTGCCAGGCATGCCGGAACCACCTCTCAGAGGTGCCAGAACCACATGCCGGACACTCCGGAACCACCTGCCCGGGTTGCCGGAACAATATCTCAGACGAGCCAGAACCATGTTCCGGACACGCCGCTACCACCTGCCGAGCTCGCCGGAACCACCTGCTGGACACGCCATAATCACCTGCCGGCTACGCCAGAACCACTTGGCGGACACTCCAGAATCACCTGCCGGGCTTGCTGGAACCACCTGCCGGTCACGCCAACATCACCTGCCAGCTACGCCAGAACCACTTGGCAGACACTCCGGAAACACCTGTCGGGCTGGCCGCAACCACCTCTCAGACGTGCCAGAACCATGTGCCTGAGATGCCGGAACCACACCCCGAACAGACCGAAACCACCTGCCAGACCCGCCAGAACCCCCTGGCGAGCACGCCTGATCCACCTGTTCAACTAGGCTGGAACCACCTTCCTGACACGCCAAAATCACCTGCCAGGTATACCAGAACCACTTGGTGGACACTCTGGAATCATCTTCCGGACACGCCAGAACCAGCTCTCAGACACACCAGAACCACGTGCCAGAGATGCCGGAAGCACCAGCTGAGCATGCCTGAGCCACCTGCACGACTCGCAAGAAACACCTGTCGGACAGGCCAAAATCACCTGCCGGGTACGCCAGAAACACTTGGCGGACACTCCGGAATCACCTGTCGGGCATGCCGGAACCACCTCTCAGACTTGCCAGAACCATGTTCTGGACACGCCGGTACCACCTGCCGAGTATGCCGGAACCAGCTGATCCACTCCCCAGAACCACCTACTGGACAGGCCAAAATCAACTGCCGGCTATGCCAGAACCACACGGCAGACACTCCGGAATCACATGCCAGGCATTCCGGAACCACCTCTCAGAGGTGCCAGAACCACATGCCGGAGACTCCGGAATCACCTGCCGGGCATGCCGGAACCACCTATCAAAGGTGCCAGAACCACATGCTGGACACTCTGGAATCACCTGCCGGGCATGCCGGAACCTTCTCTCAGACGTGCCACAACCACGTGCCGGAGAGACCGGAAGCACCTGCCGAGCTCTCCGGAACCACCTGCTGGACATGCCGGAACCACCTGCCTCACAGGCCAAAATCATATGCCGGCTACGCCAAAACCACTGGGTGGACACTCCAGAATCACCTTGCGGGCATGCCGGAACCACGTCATGGACAGACGGCAAACACCTGCCGGACCTGCCGGAACCACCTGCCGAGCACGCTGGAACCACCTGCTCGACTCACCAGAGCCACCTGCAGGACACAGCAGAAACACCTGCGGGGTACGCCAGAACCACTTGGAGGACTCTCCGGGATCACCTGCCGGGCATGACGGAACCACCTCTCAGACGTGCCAGAACCACGTGCCGGACACGCCGGAACCACCTGCCGAGTATGCCGGAAAGACCTGCTCCACTCCCCAGAACCACCTGCTGGACACGCCAAAATCACCTGCCGGCTACGCCAGAACCACTCGGCAGACACTCCGGAACCACCTCCAGGACACACCGGAACCAGCTGCCGGACACGCCGGGACCATCTGCTTGACTCGCCAGAACCACCTGCCGGACAGGCCAGAATCACCAGCCGGCTACGCCACAACCACTTGTCGGACACTCCGGAATCAGCTGCCGGGCATGCTGGAACCACCTCTCAGAGGTGCCACAACCACATGCCGGAGACGGCGGAAGCACCTGCCGAGAATGCCGGAAGTTCCTGATCCACTCCCCAGAACCACCTGCCGGACACGCCAAAATCACCTGCCGGCTACGCCAGAACCACTCGGCGGACACTCCAGAATCACCTGCCGGGCATGCAAGCACAACCTCTCAGAAGTGCCAGAAGCACGTGCCGGACAGGCCGGAACCATCTCCCGGACAGACCGGAAACACAGGAAACACTCGCCGGAACCACCTGCTTGACTCACCGGTCCCACCTGCCGGACACGCCAAAATCACCTGCCCGCTACACCAGAACCACTGGTGGACAAGCCGGAATCACGTGAAGGGCATGCCGACACAACCTCTCAGACGTGCCACAACCCCGTGCCGGAGAGACCGGAAGCACCTGCCGAGCTCTCCGGAACCACCTGCTGGACATGCCGGAACCACCTGCCTCACAGGCCAAAATCATATGCCGGCTACGCCAAAACCACTGGGTGGACACTCCAGAATCACCTTGCGGGCATGCCGGAACCACGTCATGGACAGAGGGCAAACACCTGCCGGACCTGCCGGAACCACCTGCCGAGCACGCCGGAACCACCTGCTCGGCACAGCAGAGCCACCTGCCGGACACACCTGAAACACCTGCGGGGTACGCCAGAACCACTTGGAGGACTCTCCGGGATCACCTGCCAGGAATGCAGGAACCACCTCTCAGACGTGCCAGAACCATGTGCCGGACACGCCGGAAGCACCTGCCGAGAATGCCGGAAGTTCCTGATCCACTCCCCAGAACCACCTGCCGGACACACCAAAATCACCTGCCGGCTACGCCAGAACCACTCGGCGGACACTCCAGAATCACCTGCCGGGCATGCCAGCACAACCTCTCAGAAGTGCCAGAAGCACGTGCCGGACAGGCCGGAACCATCTCCCGGACAGACCGGAAACACAGGAAACACTCGCCGGAACCACCTGCTTGACTCACCGGTCCCACCTGCCGGACACGCCAAAATCACCTGCCCGCTACACCAGAACCACTTGGTGGACAAGCCGGAAGCACGTGAAGGGCATGCCGACACAACCTCTCAGACGTGCCAGAGCCTCGTGCCGGACACCCCAGAACCACCTGCTGGACAGACCGGAACCACCTGCCGGACACGCCAGAACCACCGGCTCGACTCGCCGGAACCATTGCCGGACATGCAAAATCACCTGCCGGCTACGCCAGAACCACTTGGCGAACACTCCGGAATCACCTGCCGGGCAGGGCGGAACCACCTCTCAGACATGCCGGAACCACATGCCAATGACACCGGAAGCACTTGCCGAGCACGCCAGAACCACCTGCTCGACTCGCCAAAACCACCTGCTGGACACGCCAAAATCACCTGCCGGCTACGCCACAACCATTTGGTGAACACTTCGGAATCACCTGCCGGGCTGGCTGGAACCACCTGCCGGTCACGCCAACATCACCTGCCAGCTATGCCAGAACCACTTGGCGGACACCATGGAAACACCTGTCGGGCCGGCCGGAACCACCTCTCAGACGTGCCAGAACCATGTGCCTGAGATGCCGGAACCACACCCCGAACAGACCGAAACCACCAGCCAGACCCGCCTGAACCACCTGCCGAGCACGCCGGAACCACCTACTCGACTCGCCGGAACCACCTTCCTGACACGCCAAAATCACCTGCCGGGTATGCCAGAACCACTTGGTGGACACTCCAGCGTCATCTGCCGGACATGCCAGAACCAGCTCTCAGACACACCAGAACCACGTGCCGGACACGCCGGAAGCACGTGCTGAGCATGCCTGAGCCACATGCTCGACTTGCAAGAAACACCTGGCACACACGCCAAAATCACCTGCCGGGTACTCCAGAACCACGTGGCGGACACTCCGGAATCACCTGTCGGGCATGCCGGAACCACCTCTCAGACGTGCCAGAACCTCGTGCCGGACACGCCAGAAGCACCTGCCGGACAGACCGGAACCACCTGCCGGACACGCCGTAACCCCCAGCTCGACTCGCCGGAACCACCGCCGGACATGCAAAATCACCTGCCGGCTACGCCGGAACCACTTGGCGAACACTCCCGAACCAACTGCCGGGCATGCCGGAACCACCTCTCAGATTTGCCAGAACCATGTTCTGGACACGCCGGTACCACCTGCCGAGTATGCCGGAACCAGCTGATCCACTCCCCAGAACCACCTACTGGACACGCCAAAATCAACTGCCGGCTATGCCAGAACCACACGGCAGACACTCCGGAATCACATGCCAGGCATTCCGGAACCACCTCTCAGAGGTGCCAGAACCACATGCCGGAGACTCCGGAATCACCTGCCGGGCATGCCGGAACCACCTATCAAAGGTGCCAGAACCACATGCTGGACACTCTGGAATCACCTGCCGGGCATGCCGGAACCTTCTCTCAGACGTGCCACAACCACGTGCCGGAGAGACCGGAAGCAACTGCCGAGCTCTCCGGAACCACCTGCTGGACATGCCGGAACCACCTGCCTCACAGGCCAAAATCATATGCCGGCTACGCCAAAACCACTGGGTGGACACTCCAGAATCACCTTGCGGGCCTGCCGGAACCACGTCATGGACAGACGGCAAACACCTGCCGGACCTGCCGGAACCACCTGCCGAGCACGCTGGAACCACCTGCTCGACTCACCAGAGCCACATGCAGGACACAGCAGAAACACCTGCGGGGTACGCCAGAACCACTTGGAGGACTCTCCGGGATCACCTGCCGGGCATGACGGAACCACCTCTCAGACGTGCCAGAACCACGTGCCGGACACGCCGGAACCACCTGCCGAGTATGCCGGAACCACCTGCTCCACTCCCCAGAACCACCTGCTGGACACGCCAAAATCACCTGCCGGCTACGCCAGAACCACTCGGCAGACACTCCGGAACCACCTCCAGGACAGACCGGAACCAGCTGCCGGACACGCCGGGACCATCTGCTTGACTCGCCAGAACCACCTGCCGGACAGGCCAGAATCACCAGCCGGCTACGCCACAACCACTTGTCGGACACTCCGGAATCAGCTGCCGGGCATGCTGGAACCACCTCTCAGAGGTGCCACAACCACATGCCGGAGACGGCGGAAGCACCTGCCGAGAATGCCGGAAGTTCCTGATCCACTCCCCAGAACCACCTGCCGGACACGCCAAAATCACCTGCCGGCTACGCCAGAACCACTCGGCGGACACTCCAGAATCACCTGCCGGGCATGCAAGCACAACCTCTCAGAAGTGCCAGAAGCACGTGCCGGACAGGCCGGAACCATCTCCCGGACAGACCGGAAACACAGGAAACACTCGCCGGAACCACCTGCTTGACTCACCGGTCCCACCTGCCGGACACGCCAAAATCACCTGCCCGCTACACCAGAACCACTGGTGGACAAGCCGGAATCACGTGAAGGGCATGCCGACACAACCTCTCAGACGTGCCACAACCACGTGCCGGAGAGACCGGAAGCACCTGCCGAGCTCTCCGGAACCACCTGCTGGACATGCCGGAACCACCTGCCTCACAGGCCAAAATCATATGCCGGCTACGCCAAAACCACTGGGTGGACACTCCAGAATCACCTTGCGGGCATGCCGGAACCACGTCATGGACAGAGGGCAAACACCTGCCGGACCTGCCGGAACCACCTGCCGAGCACGCCGGAACCACCTGCTCGGCACAGCAGAGCCACCTGCCGGACACACCTGAAACACCTGCGGGGTACGCCAGAACCACTTGGAGGACTCTCCGGGATCACCTGCCAGGAATGCAGGAACCACCTCTCAGACGTGCCAGAACCATGTGCCGGACACGCCGGAAGCACCTGCCGAGAATGCCGGAAGTTCCTGATCCACTCCCCAGAACCACCTGCCGGACACACCAAAATCACCTGCCAGCTACGCCAGAACCACTCGGCGGACACTCCAGAATCACCTGCCGGGCATGCCAGCACAACCTCTCAGAAGTGCCAGAAGCACGTGCCGGACAGGCCGGAACCATCTCCCGGACAGACCGGAAACACAGGAAACACTCGCCGGAACCACCTGCCTGACTCACCGGACCCACCTGCCGGACACGCCAAAATCACCTGCCCGCTACACCAGAACCACTTGGTGGACAAGCCGGAATCACGTGAAGGGCATGCCGACACAACCTCTCAGACGTGCCAGAACCTCGTGCCGGACACCCCAGAACCACCTGCTGGACAGACCGGAACCACCTGCCGGACACGCCAGAACCACCGGCTCGACTCGCCGGAACCATTGCCGGACATGCCAAATCACCTGCCGGCTACGCCAGAACCACTTGGCGAACACTCCGGAATCACCTGCCGGGCAGGGTGGAACCACCTCTCAGACATGCCGGAACCACATGCCAATGACACCGGAAGCACCTGCCGAGCACGCCAGAACCACCTGCTCGACTCGCGAAAACCACCTGCTGGACACGCCAAAATCACCTGCCGGCTACGCCACAACCATTTGGTGAACACTTCGGAATCACCTGCCGGGCTGGCTGGAACCACCTGCCGGTCACGCCAACATCACCTGCCAGCTATGCCAGAACCTCTTGGCGGACACCATGGAAACACCTGTCGGGACGGCCGGACCACCTCTCAGACGTGCCAGAACCATGTGCCTGAGATGCCGGAACCACACCCCGAACAGACCGAAACCACCAGCCAGACCCGCCTGAACCACCTGCCGAGCACGCCGGAACCACCTACTCGACTCGCCGGAACCACCTTCCTGACACGCCAAAATCACCTGCCGGGTATGCCAGAACCACTTGGTGGACACTCCAGAGTCATCTGCCGGACATGCCAGAACCAGCTCTCAGACACACCAGAACCACGTGCCGGACACGCCGGAAGCACGTGCTGAGCATGCCTGAGCCACATGCTCGACTTGCAAGAAACACCTGCCACACACGCCAAAATCACCTGCCGGGTACTCCAGAACCACGTGGCGGACACTCCGGAATCACCTGTCGGGCATGCCGGAACCACCTCTCAGACGTGCCAGAACCTCGTGCCGGACACGCCAGAAGCACCTGCCGGACAGACCTGAACCACCTGCCGGACACGCCGTAACCCCCAGCTCGACTCGCCGGAACCACCGCCGGACATGCAAAATCACCTGCCGGCTACGCCGGAACCACTTGGCGAACACTCCCGAAACAACTGCCGGGCATGCCGGAACCACCTCTCAGATTTGCCAGAACCATGTTCTGGACACGCCGGTACCACCTGCCGAGTATGCCGGAACCAGCTGATCCACTCCCCAGAACCACCTACTGGACACGCCAAAATCAACTGCCGGCTATGCCAGAACCACACGGCAGACACTCCGGAATCACATGCCAGGCATTCCGGAACCACCTCTCAGAGGTGCCAGAACCACATGCCGGAGACTCTGGAATCACCTGCCGGGCATGCCGGAACCACCTATCAAAGGTGCCAGAACCACATGCCGGAGACTCTGGAATCACCTGCCGGGCATGCCGGAACCTTCTCTCAGACGTGACACAACCACGTGCCGGAGAGACCGGAAGCACCTGCCGGGCTCTCCGGAACCACCTGCTGGACATGCCGGAACCACCTGCCTCACAGGCCAAAATCATATGCCGGCTACGCCAAAACCACTGGGTGGACACTCCAGAATCACCTTGAGGGCATGCCGGAACCACGTCATGGACAGACGGCAAACACCTGCCGGACCTGCCGGAACCACCTGCCGAGCACGCCGGAACCACCTGCTCGACTCACCAGAGCCACCTGCCGGACACAGCAGAAACACCTGCGGGGTACGCCAGAACCACTTGGAGGACTCTCCGGGATTACCTGCCGGGCATGCTGGAACCACCTCTAAGACGTGCCAGAACCATGTGCCGGACACGCCGGAACCACCTGCCGAGTATGCCAGAACCACGTGGCGGACACTCCGGAATCACCTGTCGGGCATGCCGGAACCACCTCTCAGACGTGCCAGAACCTCGTGTCGGACACGCCAGAACCACCTGCCGGAAAGACCGGAACCACCTGCCGGACACGCCGGAACCACCAGCTCGACTCGCCGGAACCACCGCCGGACATGCAAAATCACCTGCCGGCTACGCCAGAACCACTTGGCGAACACTCCCGAATCAGCTGCCGGGCATGCCGGAACCACCTATCAGGCTTGCCAGAACCATGTTCCAGACACGCCGGTACCACCTACCCAGTATGCCGGAACCACCTGATCCACTCCCCAGAACCACCTGCTGGACACGCCAGAATCACCTGCCATCTAGGCCAGACCACTCGGCAGACACTCCGGAACCACCTGCCGGGCATGCCGGAACCACCTCTCAGAGGTGCCAGAACCACATGCCGGACACTCCGGAACCACCTGCCGGGCATGCCGGAACCATCTCTCAGACGTGCCAGAACCATGTTCCGGACACGCCGCTACCACCTGCCGAGCTCGCCGGAACCACCTGCTGGACACGCCAAAATCACCTGCCGGCTACGCCAGAACCACTTGGCGGACACTCCAGAATCAGCTGCCGGGCTTGCTGGAACCACCTGCCGGTCACGCCAACATCACCTGCCAGCTACGCCAGAACCACTTGGCAGACACTCCGGAATCACCTGTCGGGCATGCCGGGACCAACTCTCAGACTTGCCAGAACCATGTTCTGGACACGCCGGTACCACCTGCCGAGTATGCCAGAACCAGCTGATCCACTCCCCAGAACCACCTACTGGACACGCCAAAATCAACTGCCGGCTATGCCAGAACCACACGGCAGACACTCCGGAATCACATGCCAGGCATTCCGGAACCACCTCTCAGAGGTGCCAGAACCACATCCCGGAGACTCCGGAATCACCTGCCGGGCATGCCGGAACCACCTATCAAAGGTGCCAGAACCACATGCCGGAGACTCTGGAATCACCTGCCGGGCATGCCGGAACCTTCTCTCAGACGTGCCACAACCACGAGCCGGAGAGACCGGAAGCAACTGCCGGGATCTCCGGAACCACCTGCTGGACATGCCGGAACCACCTGCCTCACAGGCCAAAATCATATGCCGGCTACGCCAAAACCACTGGGTGGACACTCCAGAATCACCTTGCGGGTATGCCGGAACCACGTCATGGACAGACGGCAAACACCTGCCGGACCTGCCGGAACCACCTGCCGAGCACGCCGGAACCACCTGCTCGACTCACCAGAGCCACCTGCCGGACACAGCAGAAACACCTGCGGGGTACGCCAGAACCACTTGGAGGACTCTCCGGGATCACCTGCCGGGCATGCCGGAACCACCTCTCAGACGTGCCAGAACCATGTGCCGGACACGCCGGAACCACCTGCCGAGTATGCCGGAACCACCTGCTCCACTCCCCAGAACCACCTGCTGGACACGCCAAAATCACCTGCCGGCTACGCCAGAACCACTCGGCAGACACTCCGGAACCAGCTCCAGGACAGACCGGAACCAGCGGCCGGACACGCCGGGACCACCTGCTTGACTCGCCAGAACCACCTGCCGGACACGCCAGAATCACCAGCCGGCTACGCCACAACCACTTGTCGGACACTCCGGAATCAGCTGCCGGGCATGCTGGAACCACCTCTCAGAGGTGCCACAACCACATGCCGGAGACGGCGGAAGCACCTGCCGAGAATGCCGGAAGTTCCTGATCCACTCCCTAGAACCACCTGCCGGACACGCCAAAATCACCTGCCGGCTACGCCAGAACCACTCGGCGGACACTGCAGAATCACCTACCGGGCAGGGCGGAACCACCTCTCAGACATGCCGGAACCACATGCCAATGACACCGGAAGCACCTGCCGAGCACGCCAGAAACACCTGCTCGACTCGCCAAAACCACCTGCTGGACACGCCAAAATCACCTGCCGGCTACTCCACAACCATTTGGTGAACACTTCGGAATCACCTGCCGGGCTGGCTGGAACCACCTGCCGGTCACGCGAACATCACCTGCCAGCTATGCCAGAACCACTTGGCGGACACCATGGAAACACCTGTCGGGCCGGCCGGAACCACCTCTCAGACGTGCCAGAACCATGTGCCTGAGATGCTGGAACCACACCACGAACAGACCGAAGCCACCTGCCAGACCCGCCTGAACCACCTGCCGAGCACTCCGGAACCACCTACTCGACTCGCCGGAACCACCTACCTGACACGCCAAAATCACCTGCCGGGTATGCCAGAACCACTTGGTGGACACTCCGGAATCATCCGCCGGACATGCCAGAACCAGCTCTTAGACACACCAGAACCACGTGCCGGACACGCCGGAAGCACGTGCTGAGCATGCCTGAGCCACATGCTCGACTTGCAAGAAACACCTGCCAGACACGTCAAAATCACCTGCCGAGTACGCCAGAACCACGTGGCGGACACTCCGGAATCACCTGTCGGGCATGCCGGAACCACCTCTCAGACGTGCCAGAACCTCGTGCCGGACACGCCAGAACCACCTGCCGGAAAGACCGGAACCACCTGTCGGACACGCCGGAACCACCAGCTCGACTCGCTGGAACCACCGCCGGACATGCAAAATCACCTGCCGGCTACGCCAAACCACTTGGCGAACACTCCCGAATCAGCTGCCGCGCATGCCGGAACCACCTATCAGGCTTGCCAGAACCATGTTCCGGACACGCCGGTACCACCTACCCAGTATGCCGGAACCACCTGATCCACTCCCCAGAACCACCTGCTGGACACGCCAGAATCACCTGCCATCTAGGCCAGACCACTAGGCAGACACTCCGGGACCACCTGCCGGGCATGCCGGAACCACCTCTCAGAGGTGCCAGAACCACATGCCGGACACTCCGGAACCACCTGCCGGGCATGCCGGAACCATCTCTCAGACGTGCCAGAACCATGTTCCGGACACGCCGCTACCACCTGCCGAGCTCGCCGGAACCACCTGCTGGACACGCCAAAATCACCTGCCGGCTACGCCACAACCACTTTTCAGAACTCCAGAATCACCTGACGGGCTTGCTGGAACCACCTGCCGGTCACGCCAACATCACCTGCCAGCTACGCCAGAACCACTTGGCGGACACAATGGAAACACCTGTCGGGCCAGCCACAGCCACCTCTCAGACGTGCCATAACCATGTGCCTGAGATGCCGGAACCACACCCCGAACAGACCGAAACCACCTGCCAGACCCGCCTGAACCCCCTGGCGAGCACGCCTGATCCACCTGTTCAACTAGCCGGAGCCACATTCCTGACACGCCAAAATCACCTACCAGGTATACCAGAACCACTTGGTGGACACTCTGGAATCATCTGCCAGACATGCCAGAACCTTCTCTCAGATACACCAGAACCACGTGCCAGAGATGCCGGAAGCACCAGCTGAGCATGCCTGAGCCACCTGCACGACTCGCAAGAAACACCTGTCGGACAGGCCAAAATCACCTGCCGGGTACGCCAGAACCACACGGCAGACACTCCGGAATCACATGCCAGGCATTCCGGAACCACCTCTCAGAGGTGCCAGAACCACATGCCGGAGACTCCGGAATCACCTGCCGGGCATGCCGGAACCACCTATCAAAGGTGCCAGAACCACATGCCGGAGACTCTGGAATCACCTGCCGGGCATGCCGGAACCTTCTCTCAGACGTGCCACAACCACGTACCAGAGAGACCGGAAGCACCTGCCGGGCTCTCCGGAACCACCTGCTGGACATGCCGGAACCACCTGCCTCACAGGCCAAAATCATATGCCGGCTACGCCAAAACCACTGGGTGGACACTCCAGAATCACCTTGCGGGCATGCCGGAACCACGTCATGGACAGACGGCAAACACCTGCCGGACCTGCCGGAAACACCTGCTGAGCACGCCGGAACCACCTGCTCGACTCACCAGAGCCACCTGCCGGACACACCAGAAACACCTGCGGGGTACGCCAGAACCACTTGGAGGACTCTCCGGGATCACCTGCCGGGCATGCCGGAACCACCTCTCAGACGTGCCAGAACCATGTGCCGGACACGCCGGAACCACCTGCCGAGTATGCCGGAACCACCTGCTCCACTCCCCAGAACCACCTGCTGGACACGCCAAAATCACCTGCCGGCTACGCCAGAACCACTCGGCAGACACTCCGGAACCACCTCCAGGACAGACCGGAACCAGCTGCCGGACACGCCAGGGCCACCTGCTTGACTCGCCAGAACCACCTGCCGGACACGCCAGAATCACCAGCCGGCTACGCCACAACCACTTGTCAGACACTCCGGAATCAGCTGCCGGGCATGCTGGAACCACCTCTCAGAGGTGCCACAACCACATGCCGGAGACGGCGGAAGCACCTGCCGAGAATGCCGGAAGTTCCTGATCCACTCCCCAGAACCACCTGCCGCACACGCCAAAATCACCTGCCGGCTACGCCAGAACCTCTTGGCGAACACTCCAGTATCATCTGACGGGCTTGCTGGAACCACCTGCCGGTCAGGCCAACATCACCTGCCAGCTACGCCAGAACCACTTGGCAGACACTCCGGAAACACCTGTCGGGCTGGCCGCAACCACCTCTCAGACGTGCCAGAACCATGTGCCTGAGATGCCGGAACCACACCCCGAACAGACCGAAACCACCTGCCAGACCCGCCTGAACCCCCTGGCGAGCACGCCTGATCCACCTGTTCAACTAGCCGGAACCACCTTCCTGACACGCCAAAATCACCTGCCAGGTATACCAGAACCACTTGGTGGACACTCTGGAATCATCTTCCAGACATGCCAGAACCAGCTCTCCGACACACCAGAACCACGTGACAGAGACGCCGGAAGCACCAGCTGAGCATGCCTGAGCCACCTGCACGACTCGCAAGAAGCACCTGTCGGACAGGCCAAAATCACCTGCCGGGTACGCCAGAAACACTTGGCGGACACTCCGGAATCACCTGTCGGGCATGCCGGAACCACCTCTCAGACTTGCCAGAACCATGTTCTGGACACGCCGGTACCACCTGCCGAGTATGCTGGAACCAGCTGATCCACTCCCCAGAACCACCTACTGTACACGCCAAAATCAACTGCCGGCTATGCCAGAACCACACGGCAGACACTCCGGAATCACATGCCAGGCATTCCGAAACCACCTCTCAGAGGTGCCAGAACCACATGCCGGAGACTCCGGAATCACCTGCCGGGCATGCCGGAACCACCTATCAAAGGTGCCAGATCCACATGCCGGAGACTCTGGAATCACCTGCCGGGCATGCCGGAACCTTCTCTCAGACGTGCCACAACCACGTGCCGGAGAGACCGGAAGCACCTGCCGAGCTCTCCGGAACCACCTGCTGGACATGCCGGAACCACCTGCCTCACAGGCCAAAATCATATGCCGGCTATGCCAAAACCACTGGGTGGACACTCCAGAATCACCTTGCGGGCATGCCGGAACCACGTCATGGACAGACGGCAAACACCTGCCGGACCTGCCGGAACCACCTGCCGAGCACGCCGGAACCACCTGCTCGACTCACCAGAGCCACCTGCCGGACACACCAGAAACACCTGCGGGGTACGCCAGAACCACTTGGAGGACTCTCCGGGATCACCTGCCGGGCATGCCGGAACCACCTCTCAGACGTGCCAGAACCATGTGCCGGACACGCCGGAACCACCTGCCGAGTATGCCGGAACCACCTGCTCCACTCCCCAGAACCACCTGCTGGACACGCCAAAATCACCTGCCGGCTACGCCAGAACCACTCGGCAGACACTCCGGAACCACCTCCAGGACAGACCGGAACCAGCTGCCGGACACGCCGGGACCACCTGCTTGACTCGCCAGAACCACCTGCCGGACACGCCAGAATCACCAGCCGGCTACGCCACAACCACTTGTCGGACACTCCGGAATCAGCTGCCGGGCATGCTGGAACCACCTCTCAGAGGTGCCACAACCACATGCCGGAGACGGCGGAAGCACCTGCCGAGAATGCCGGAAGTTCCTGATCCACTCCCCAGAACCACCTGCCGGACACGCCAAAATCACCTGCCGGCTACGCCAGAACCACTCGGCGGACACTCCAGAATCACCTGCCGGGCATGCCAGCACAACCTCTCAGAAGTGCCAGAAGCACGTGCCGGACAGGCCGGAACCATCTCCCGGACAGACCGGAAACACAGGAAACACTCGCCGGAAGACCCTGCTTGACTCACCGGTCCCACCTGCCGGACACGCCAAAATCACCTGCCCGCTACACCAGAGCCGCTTGGCGGACAAGCCGGAATCATGTGAAGTGCATGGCGAAACAACCTCTCAGACGTGCCGGACACACCAGAACCACCTGCTGGACAGACCGGAACCACCTGCCGGACACGCCGGAACCACCGGCTCGACTCGCCTGAACCATTGCCGGACATGCAAAATGACCTGCCGGCTACGCCAGAACCACTTGGCGAACACTCCGGAATCACCTGCCGGGCATGCCAGAACCACCTCTCAGACGTGCCAGAACCATCTTCCGGACACGCCGTTTCCACCTGCCGAGTATGCCGGAACCACCTGATCCACTCCCCAGAACCACCTGCTGGACACGCCAGAATCACCTGCCAGCTACCTCAGAAGCACTCGGCAGACACTCCGGAACCACCTGCAGGGCATGCTGGAACCACATCTCAGAGGTGCCAGAACCACATGCTGGACACTCCGGAATCACCTGCCGGGCATGCCGGAACCACCTATCAGGCTTGCCAGAACCATGTTCCGGACACGCCGGTCCCACCTGCCGAGTATGCCGGAACCACCTGATCCACTCCCCAGAACCAACTGCTGGACACGCCAGAATCACCTGCCGTCTACGCCAGAACCACTCGGCAGACACTCCGGAACCACCTGCCGGGCATGCCGGAACCACCTCTCAGAATTGCCAGAACCACATGCCGGACACTCCGGAATCACCTGCAGTGCATGCCGGAACCATCTGTCAGACGTGCCAGAACCATGTTCTGGACACGCCGGTACCACCTGCCGAGTATGCCGGACCCAGCTGATCCACTCCCCAGAACCACCTACTGGACAGGCCAAAATCAACTGCCGGCTATGCCAGAACCACACGGCAGACACTCCGGAATCACATGCCAGGCATTCCGGAACCACCTCTCAGAGGTGCCAGAACCACATGCCGGAGACTCCGGAATCACCTGCCGGGCATGCCGGAACTACCTATCAAAGGTGCCAGTACCACATGACGGACACTCCGGAATCACCTGCCGGGCATGCCGGAACCACCTATCAAGGGTGCCAGAACCACATGCCGGAGACTCTGGAATCACCTGCCGGGCATGCCGGAACCTTCTCTCAGACGTGCCACAACCACGTGCCGGAGAGACCGGAAGCACCTGCCGAGCTCTCCGGAACCACCTGCTGGACATGCCGGAACCACCTGCCTCACAGGCCAAAATCATATGCCGGCTACGCCAAAACCACTGGGTGGACACTCCAGAATCACCTTGCGGGCATGCCGGAACCACGTCATGGACAGACGGCAAACACCTGCCGGACCTGCCGGAACCACCTGCCGAGCACGCCGGAACCACCTGCTCGACTCACCAGAGCCACCTGCCGGACACACCAGAAACACCTGCGGGGTACGCCAGAACCACTTGGAGGACTCTCCGGGATCACCTGCCGGGCATGCCGGAACCACCTCTCAGACGTGCCAGAACCATGTGCCGGACACGCCGGAACCACCTGCCGAGTATGCCGGAACCACCTGCTCCACTCCCCAGAACCACCTGCTGGACACGCCAAAATCACCTGCCGGCTACGCCAGAACCACTCGGCAGACACTCCGGAACCACCTCCAGGACAGACCGGAACCAGCTGCCGGACACGCCGGGACCACCTGCTTGACTCGCCAGAACCACCTGCCGGACACGCCAGAATCACCAGCCGGCTACGCCACAACCACTTGTCGGACACTCCGGAATCAGCTGCCGGGCATGCTGGAACCACCTCTCAGAGGTGCCACAACCACATGCCGGAGACGGCGGAAGCACCTGCCGAGAATGCCGGAAGTTCCTGATCCACTCCCCAGAACCACCTGCCGGACACGCCAAAATCACCTGCCGGCTACGCCAGAACCACTCGGCGGACACTCCAGAATCACCTGCAGGGCATGCCAGCACAACCTCTCAGAAGTGCCAGAAGCACGTGCCGGACAGGCCGGAACCATCTCCCAGACAGACCGGAAACACAGGAAACACTCGCCGGAACCACCTGCTTGACTCACCGGTCCCACCTGCCGGACACGCCAAAATCGCCTGCCCGCTACACCAGAACCACTTGGTGGACAAGCCGGAAGCACGTGAAGGGCATGCCGACACAACCTCTCAGACGTGCCAGAACCACGTGCCGGACACCCCAGAACCACCTGCTGGACAGACCGGAACCACCTGCCGGACACGCCAGAACCACCGGCTCGACTCGCCGGAACCATTGCCGGACATGCAAAATCACCAGCCGGCTACGCCAGAACCTCTTGGCGGACACTCCAGAATCACCTGACGGGCTTGCTGGAACCACCTGCCGGTCAGGCCAACATCACCTGCCACCTACGCCAGAACCACTTAGCAGACACTCCGGAAACACCTCTCGGGCTGGCCGCAACCACCTCTCAGACGTGCCAGAACCATGTGCCTGAGATGCCGGAACCACACCCCGAACAGAGCGAAACCACCTGCCAGACCCGCCTGAACCCTCTGGCGAGCACGCCTGATCCACCTGTTCAACTAGCCGGAACCACCTTCCTGACACGCCAAAATCACCTGCCAGGTATACCAGAACCACTTGGTGGACACTCTGGAATCATCTTCCGGACATGCCAGAACCAGCTCTCCGACACACCAGAACCACGTGCCAGAGACGCCGGAAGCACCAGCTGAGCATGCCTGAGCCACCTGCACGACTCGCAAGAAGCACCTGTCGGACAGGCCAAAATCACCTGCCGGGTACGCCAGAAACACTTGGCGGACACTCCGGAATCACCTGTCGGGCATGCCGGAACCACCTCTCAGACTTGCCAGAACCATGTTCTGGACACGCCGGTACCACCTGCCGAGTATGCCGGAACCAGCTGATCCACTCCCCAGAACCACCTACTGGACAGGCCAAAATCAACTGCCGGCTATGCCAGAACCACACGGCAGACACTCCGGAATCACATGCCAGGCATTCCGGAACCACCTCTCAGAGGTGCCAGAACCACATGCCGGAGACTCCTAATCACCTGCCGGGCATGCCGGAACCACCTATCAAAGGTGCCAGAACCACATGCCGGAGACTCTGGAATCACCTGCCGGGCATGCCGGAACCTTCTCTCAGACGTGACACAACCACGTGCCGGAGAGACCGGAAGCACCTGCCGGGCTCTCCGGAACCACCTGCTGGACATGCCGGAACCACCTGCCTCACAGGCCAAAATCATATGCCGGCTACGCCAAAACCACTGGGTGGACACTCCAGAATCACCTTGCGGGCATGCTGGAACCACGTCATGGACAGACGGCAAACACCTGCCGGACCTGCCGGAACCACCTGCCGAGCACGCCGGAACCACCTGCTCGACTCACCAGAGCCACCTGCCGGACACACCAGAAACACCTGCGGGGTACGCCAGAACCACTTGGAGGACTCTCCGGGATCACCTGCCGGGCATGCCGGAACCACCTCTCAGACGTGCCAGAACCATGTGCCGGACACGCCGGAACCACCTGCCGAGTATGCCGGAACCACCTGCTCCACTCCCCAGAACCACCTGCTGGACACGCCAAAATCACCTGCCGGCTACGCCAGAACCACTCGGCAGACACTCCGGAACCACCTCCAGGACAGACCGGAACCAGCTGCCGGACACGCCGGGACCACCTGCTTGACTCGCCAGAACCACCTGCCGGACACGCCAGAATCACCAGCCGGCTACGCCACAACCACTTGTCGGACACTCCGGAATCAGCTGCCGGGCATGCTGGAACCACCTCTCAGAGGTGCCACAACCACATGCCGGATACGGCGGAAGCACCTGCCGAGAATGCCGGAAGTTCCTGATCCACTCCCCAGAACCACCTGCCGGACACGCCAAAATCACCTGCCGGCTACGCCAGAACCACTCGGCGGACACTCCAGAATCACCTGCCGGGCATGCCAGCACAACCTCTCAGAAGTGCCAGAAGCACGTGCCGGACAGGCCGGAACCATCTCCCGGACAGACCGGAAACACAGGAAACACTCGCCGGAACCACCTGCTTGACTCACCGGTCCCACCTGCCGGACACGCCAAAATCACCTGCCCGCTACACCAGAACCACTTGGCGGACAAGCCGGAATCACGTGAAGTGCATGGCGACACAACCTCTCAGACGTGCCGGACACACCAGAACCACCTGCTGGACAGACCGGAACCACCTGCCGGACACGCCGGAACCACCGGCTCGACTCGCCGGAACCATTGCCGGACATGCAAAATGACCTGCCGGCTACGCCAGAACCACTTGGCGAACACTCCGGAATCACCTGCCGTGCATGCCGGAACCACCTCTCAGACGTGCCAGAACCATCTTCCGGACACGCCGTTACCACCTGCCGAGTATGCCGGAACCACCTGATCCACTCCCCAGAACCACCTGCTGGACACGCCAGAATCACCTGCCAGCTACCTCAGAAGCACTCGGCAGACACTCCGGAACCACCTGCAGGGCATGCTGGAACCACATCTCAGAGGTGCCAGAACCACATGCCGGACACTCCGGAATCACATGCCGTGCATGCCGGAACCATCTGTCAGACGTGCCAGAACCATGTTCTGGACACGCCGGTACCACCTGCCGAGTATGCCGGACCCAGCTGATCCACTCCCCAGAACCACCTACTGGACAGGCCACAATCAACTGCCAGCTATGCCAGAACCACACGGCAGACACTCCAGAATCACATGCCAGGCATTCCGGAACCACCTCTCAGAGGTGCCAGAACCACATGCCGGAGACTCCGGAATCACCTGCCGGGCATGCCGGAACCACCTATCAAAGGTGCCAGAACCACATGCCGGAGACTCTGGAATCACCTGCCGGGCATGCCGGAACCTTCTCTCAGACGTGCCACAACCACGTGCCGGAGAGACCGGAAGCACCTGCCGAGCTCTCCGGAACCACCTGCTGGACATGCCGGAACCACCTGCCTCACAGGCCAAAATCATATGCCGGCTACTCAAAAACCACTGGGTGGACACTCCAGAATCACCTTGCGGGCATGCCGGAACCACGTCATGGACAGACGGCAAACACCTGCCGGACCTGCCGGAACCACCTGCCGAGCACGCCGGAACCACCTGATCGACTCAACAGAGCCACCTGCCGGACACCCCAGAAACACCTGCGGGGTACGCCAGAACCACTTGGAGGACTCTCAGGGATCACCTGCCGGGCATGCCGGAACCACCTGCTCGACTCGCCAAAACCACCTGCTGGACACGCCAAAATCACCTGCCGGCTACGCCACAACCATTTGGTGAACACTTCGGAATCACCTGCCGGGCTGGCTGGAACCACCTGCCGGTCACGCCAACATCACCTGCCAGCTATGCCAGAACCACTTGGCGGACACCATGGAAACACCTGTCGGGCCGGCCGGAACCACCTCTCAGACGTGCCAGAACCATGTGCCTGAGATGCCGGAACCACACCCCGAACAGACCGAAACCACCCGCCAGACCCGCCTGAACCACCTGCCGAGCACGCCGGAACCACCTACTCGACTCGCCGGAACCACCTACCTGACACGCCAAAATCACCTGCCGGGTATGCCACAACCACTTGGTGGACACTCCGGAATCATCCGCCGGACATGCCAGAACCAGCTCTCAGACACACCAGAACCACGTGCCGGTCACGCCAGAAGCACGTGCTGAGCATGCCTGAGCCACATGCTCGACTTGCAAGAAACACCTGCCAGACACGCCAAAATCACCTGCGGGGTACGCCAGAACCACGTGGCGGGCACTCCGGAATCGACTGTCGGGCATGCCGGAACCACCTCTCAGACGTGCCAGAACCTCGTGCCGGACACGCCAGATCCACCTGCCGGACAGAGCGGAACCACCTGCCGGACACGCCGGAACCACCAGCTCGACTCGCCGGAACCACCGCCTGACATGCAAAATCACCTGCCGGCTACGCCAGAACCACTTGGCGAACACTCCCGAATCAGCTGCCGGGCATGCCGGAACCACCTATCAGGCTTGCCAGAACCATGTTCCGGACATGCCGGTACCACCTGCCGAGTATGCCGGAACCACCTGCTCCACTCCCCAGAACCACATGCTGGACACGCCAAAATCACCTGCCGGCTACGCCAGAACCACTCGGCAGACACTCCGGAACCACCTCCAGGACTGACCGGAACCAGCTGCCGGACACGCCGGGACCACCTGCTTGACTCGCCAGAACCACCTGCCGGACACGCCAGAATCACCAGCCGGCTACGCCACAACCACTTGTCGGACACTCCGGAATCAGCTGTCGGGCATGCCGGAACCACCTCTCAGACTTGCCAGAACCATGTTCTGGACACGCCGGTACCACCTGCCGAGTATGCCGGAACCAGCTGATCCACTCCCCAGAACCACCTACTGGACACGCCAAAATCAACTGCCGGCTATGCCAGAACCACACGGCAGACACTCCGGAATCACATGCCAGGCATTCCGGAACCACCTCTCAGAGGTGCCAGAACCACATGCCGGAGACTCCGGAATCACCTGCCGGGCATGCCGGAACCACCTATCAAAGGTGCCAGAACCTAATGCCGGAGACTCTGGAATCACCTGCCGGGCATGCCGGAACGTTCTCTCAGACGTGCCACAACCACGTGCCGGAGAGACCGGAAGCACCTGCCGAGCTCTCCGGAACCACCTGCTGGACATGCCGGAACCACCTGCCTCACAGGCCAAAATCATATGCCGGCTACGCCAAAACCACTGGGTGGACACTCCAGAATCACCTTGCGGGCATGCCGGAACCACGTCATGGACAGACGGCAAACACCTGCCGGACCTGCTGGAACCACCAGCCGAGCACGCCGGAACCACCTGCTCGACTCACCAGAGCCACCTGCCGGACACCCCAGAAACACTTGCGGGGTACGCCAGAACCACTTGGAGGACTCTCAGGGATCACCTGCCGGGCATGCCGGAACCACCTCTCAGATGTGCCAGAACCATGTGCCGGACACGCCGGAACCACCTGCCGAGTATGCCGGAACCACCTGCTCCACTCCCCAGAACCACCTGCTGGACACGCCAAAATCACCTGCCGGCTACGCCAGAACCACTCGGCAGACACTCCGGAACCACCTCCAGGACAGACCGGAACCAGCTGCCGGACACGCCGGGACCACCTGCTTGACTCGCCAGAACCACCTGCCGGACACGCCAGAATCACCAGTCGGCTACGCCACAACCACTTGTCGGACACTCCGGAATCAGCTGCCGGGCATGCTGGAACCACCTCTCAGAGGTGCCACAACCACATGCCGGAGACGGCGGAAGCACCTGCCGAGAATGCCGGAAGTTCCTGATCCACTCCCCAGAACCACCTGCCGGACATGCCAAAATCACCTGCCGGCTACGCCAGAACCACTCGGCGGACACTCCAGAATCACCTGCCGGGCATGCCAGCACAACCTCTCAGAAGTGCCAGAAGCACGTGCCGGACAGGCCGGAACCATCTCACGGACAGACCGGAAACACAGGAAACACTCGCCGGAACCACCTGCTTGACTCACCGGTCCCACCTGCCGGACACGCCAAAATCACCTGCCCGCTACACCAGAACCACTTGGTGGACAAGCCGGAATCACGTGAAGGGCATGCCGACACAACCTATCAGACGTGCCAGAGCCTCGTGCCGGACACCCCAGAACCACCTGCTGGACAGACCGGAACCACCTGCCGGACACGCCGGAACCACCGGCTCGACTCGCCGGAACCACCGCCGGACATGCAAAATCACCTGCCGGCTACGCCAGAACCACTTGGCGAACACTCCCGAATCAGCTGCCGGGCATGCCGGAACCACCTATCAGGCTTGCCAGAACCATGTTCCGGACACGCCGGTACCACCTGCCGAGTATGCCGGAACCACCTGATCCACTCCCCAGAACCACCTGCTGGACACGCCAGAATCACCTGCCGTCTACCCCAGAACCACTCGGCAGACACTCCGGAACCAGCTGCCGGGCATGCCGGAACCACCCCTCAGAGGTGCCAGAACCACATGCCGGACACTCCGGAATCACCTGCCGGGCATGCCGGAACCATCTCTCAGACGTGCCAGAACCATGTTCCGGACACGCCGCTACCACCTGCCGAGCCCGACGGAACCACCTGCTGGACACGCCAAAATCACCTGCCGGCTACGCCAGAACCACTTGGCGGACACTCCAGAATCACCTGCCGGGCTTGCTGGAACCACCTGCCGGTCACGCCAACATCACCTGCCAGCTACGCCAGAACCACTTGGCAGACACTCCGCAAACACCTGTCGGGCTGGCCGCAACCACCTCTCAGACATGCCAGAACCATGTGCCTGAGATGCCGGAACCACACCCCGAACAGACCAAAACCACCTGCCAGACACGCCTGAACCCCCTGGCTAGCACGCCTGATCCACCTGTTCAACTAGCCGGAACCACCTTCCTGACACGCCAAAATCACCTGCCAGGTATACCAGAACCACTTGGTGGACACTCTGGAATCATCTTGCGGACATGCCAGAACCAGCTCTCAGACACACCAGAACCACGTGCCAGACACGCCGGAAGCACCAGCTGAGCATGGCTGAGCCACCTGCACGACTCGCAAGAAACACCTGTCGGACAGGCCAAAATCACCTGCCGGGTACGCCAGAAACACTTGGCGGCCACTCCGGAATCACCTGTCGGGCATGCCGGAACCACCTCTCAGACTTGCCAGAACCATGTTCTGGACACGCCGGTACCACCTGCCGAGTATGCTGGAACCAGCTGATCCACTCCCCAGAACCACCTACTGTACACGCCAAAATCAACTGCCGGCTATGCCAGAACCACACGGCAGACACTCCGGAATCACATGCCAGGCATTCCGAAACCACCTCTCAGAGGTGCCAGAACCACATGCCGGAGACTCCGGAATCACCTGCCGGGCATGCCGGAACCACCTATCAAAGGTGCCAGATCCACATGCCGGAGACTCTGGAATCACCTGCCGGGCATGCCGGAACCTTCTCTCAGACGTGCCACAACCACGTGCCGGAGAGACCGGAAGCACCTGCCGAGCTCTCCGGAACCACCTGCTGGACATGCCGGAACCACCTGCCTCACAGGCCAAAATCATATGCCGGCTACGCCAAAACCACTGGGTGGACACTCCAGAATCACCTTGCGGGCATGCCGGAACCACGTCATGGACAGACGGCAAACACCTGCCGGACCTGCCGGAACCACCTGCCGAGCACGCCGGAACCACCTGCTCGACTCACCAGAGCCACCTGCCGGACACACCAGAAACACCTGCGGGGTACGCCAGAACCACTTGGAGGACTCTCCGGGATCACCTGCCGGGCATGCCGGAACCACCTCTCAGACGTGCCAGAACCATGTGCCGGACACGCCGGAACCACCTGCCGAGTATGCCGGAACCACCTGCTCCACTCCCCAGAACCACCTGCTGGACACGCCAAAATCACCTGCCGGCTACGCCAGAACCACTCGGCAGACACTCCGGAACCACCTCCAGGACAGACCGGAACCAGCTGCCGGACACGCCGGGACCACCTGCTTGACTCGCCAGAACCACCTGCCGGACACGCCAGAATCACCAGCCGGCTACGCCACAACCACTTGTCGGACACTCCGGAATCAGCTGCCGGGCATGCTGGAACCACCTCTCAGAGGTGCCACAACCACATGCCGGAGACGGCGGAAGCACCTGCCGAGAATGCCGGAAGTTCCTGATCCACTCCCCAGAACCACCTGCCGGACACGCCAAAATCACCTGCCGGCTACGCCAGAACCACTCGGCGGACACTCCAGAATCACCTGCCGGGCATGCCAGCACAACCTCTCAGAAGTGCCAGAAGCACGTGCCGGACAGGCCGGAACCATCTCCCGGACAGACCGGAAACACAGGAAACACTCGCCGGAACCACCTGCTTGACTCACCGGTCCCACCTGCCGGACACGCCAAAATCACCTGCCCGCTACACCAGAACCACTTGGTGGACAAGCCGGAAGCACGTGAAGGGCATGCCGACACAACCTCTCAGACGTGCCAGAACCTCGTGCCGGACACCCCAGAACCACCTGCTGGACAGACCGGAACCACCTGCCGGACACGCCAGAACCACCGGCTCGACTCGCCGGAACCATTGCCGGACATGCAAAATCACCTGCCGGCTACGCCAGAACCACTTGGTGAACACTCCGGAATCACCTGCCGGGCAGGGCGGAACCACCTCTCAGACATGCCGGAACCACATGCCAATGACACCGGAAGCACCTGCCGAGCACGCCAGAACCACCTGCTCGACTCGCCGAAACCACCTGCTGGACTCGCCAAAATCACCTGCCGGCTACGCCACAACCATTTGGTGAACACTTCGGAATCACCTGCCGGGCTGGCTGGAACCACCTGCCGGTCACGCCAACATCACCTGCCAGCTATGCCAGAACCACTTGGCGGACACCATGGAAACACCTGTCGGGCCGGCCGGAACCACCTCTCAGACGTGCCAGAACCATTTGCCTGAGACGCCGAAACCACACCACGAACAGACCGAAGACACTTGCCAGACCCGCCTGAACCACCTGCCGAGCACGCTGGAACCACCTACTCGACTCGCCGGAACCACCTACCTGACACGCCAAAATCACCTGCCGGGTATGCCAGAACCACTTGGTGGACACTCCGGAATCATCCGCCGGACATGCCAGAACCAGCTCTTAGACACACCAGAACCACGTGCCGGACACGCCGGAAGCACGTGCTGAGCATGCCTGAGCCACATGCTCGACTTGCAAGAAACACCTGCCAGACACGCCAAAATCACCTGCCGGGTACGCCAGAACCACGTGGCGGACACTCCGGAATCACCTGCCGGACACGCCGGAACCACCAGCTCGACTCGCCGGAACCACCGCCGGACATCCAAAATCACCTGCCGGCTACGCCAGAACCACTTGGCGAACACTCCCGAATCAGCTGCCGGGCATGCCGGAACCACCTATCAGGCTTGCCAGAACCATGTTCCATACACGCCGGTACCACGTACCCAGTATGCCGGAACCATCTGATCCACTTCCCAGAACCACCTGCTGGACACGCCAGAATCACCTGCCATCTAGGCCAGACCACTCGGCAGACACTCCGGAACCACCTGCCAGGCATGCCGGAACCACCTCTCAGAGGTGCCAGAACCACATGCCGGACACTCCGGAACCACCTGCCCGGGTTGCCGGAACAATATCTCAGACGAGCCAGAACCATGTTCCGGACACGCCGCTACCACCTGCCGAGCTCGCCGGAACCACCTGCTGGACACTCCAAAATCACCTGCCGGCTACGCCAGAACCACTTGGCGGACACTCCAGAATCACCTGCCGGGCTTGCTGGAACCACCTGCCGGTCACGCCAACATCACCTGCCAGCTACGCCAGAACCACTTGGCAGACACTCCGCAAACACCTGTCGGGCTGGCCGCAACCACCTCTCAGACGTGCCAGAACCATGTGCCTGAGATGCCGGAACCACACCCCGAACAGACCGAAACCACCTGCCAGACCCGCCTGAACCCCCTGGCGAGCACGCCTGATCCACCTGTTCAACTAGGCTGGAACCACCTTCCTGACACGCCAAAATCACCTGCCAGGTATACCAGAACCACTTGGTGGACACTCTGGAATCATCTTCCGGACACGCCAGAACCAGCTCTCAGACACACCAGAACCACGTGCCAGAGATGCCGGAAGCACCAGCTGAGCATGCCTGAGCCACCTGCACGACTCGCAAGAAACACCTGTCGGACAGGCCAAAATCACCTGCCGGGTACGCCAGAAACACTTGGCGGCCACTCCGGAATCACCTGTCGGGCATGCCGGAACCACCTCTCAGACTTGCCAGAACCATGTTCTGGACACGCCGGTACCACCTGCCGAGTATGCCGGAACCAGCTGATCCACTCCCCAGAACCACCTACTGGACACGCCAAAATCAACTGCCGGCTATGCCAGAACCACACGGCAGACACTCCGGAATCACATGCCAGGCATTCCGGAACCACCTCTCAGAGGTGCCAGAACCACATGCCGGAGACTCCGGAATCACCTGCCGGGCATGCCGGAACCACCTATCAAAGGTGCCAGAACCACATGCTGGACACTCTGGAATCACCTGCCGGGCATGCCGGAACCTTCTCTCAGACGTGCCACAACCACGTGCCGGAGAGACCGGAAGCACCTGCCGAGCTCTCCGGAACCACCTGCTGGACATGCCGGAACCACCTGCCTCACAGGCCAAAATCATATGCCGGCTACGCCAAAACCACTGGGTGGACACTCCAGAATCACCTTGCGGGCATGCCGGAACCACGTCATGGACAGACGGCAAACACCTGCCGGACCTGCCGGAACCACCTGCCGAGCACGCTGGAACCACCTGCTCGACTCACCAGAGCCACCTGCAGGACACAGCAGAAACACCTGCGGGGTACGCCAGAACCACTTGGAGGACTCTCCGGGATCACCTGCCGGGCATGACGGAACCACCTCTCAGACGTGCCAGAACCACGTGCCGGACACGCCGGAACCACCTGCCGAGTATGCCGGAACCACCTGCTCCACTCCCCAGAACCACCTGCTGGACACGCCAAAATCACCTGCCGGCTACGCCAGAACCACTCGGCAGACACTCCGGAACCACCTCCAGGACAGACCGGAACCAGCTGCCGGACACGCCGGGACCATCTGCTTGACTCGCCAGAACCACCTGCCGGACAGGCCAGAATCACCAGCCGGCTACGCCACAACCACTTGTCGGACACTCCGGAATCAGCTGCCGGGCATGCTGGAACCACCTCTCAGAGGTGCCACAACCACATGCCGGAGAAGGCGGAAGCACCTGCCGAGAATGCCGGAAGTTCCTGATCCACTCCCCAGAACCACCTGCCGGACACGCCAAAATCACCTGCCGGCTACGCCAGAACCACTCGGCGGACACTCCAGAATCACCTGCCGGGCATGCCAGCACAACCTCTCAGAAGTGCCAGAAGCACGTGCCGGACAGGCCGGAACCATCTCCCGGACAGACCGGAAACACAGGAAACACTCGCCGGAACCACCTGCTTGACTCACCGGTCCCACCTGCCGGACACGCCAAAATCACCTGCCCGCTACACCAGAACCACTGGTGGACAAGCCGGAATCACGTGAAGGGCATGCCGACACAACCTCTCAGACGTGCCACAACCACGTGCCGGAGAGACCGGAAGCACCTGCCGAGCTCTCCGGAACCACCTGCTGGACATGCCGGAACCACCTGCCTCACAGGCCAAAATCATATGCCGGCTACGCCAAAACCACTGGGTGGACACTCCAGAATCACCTTGCGGGCATGCCGGAACCACGTCATGGACAGAGGGCAAACACCTGCCGGACCTGCCGGAACCACCTGCCGAGCACGCCGGAACCACCTGCTCGGCACAGCAGAGCCACCTGCCGGACACACCTGAAACACCTGCGGGGTACGCCAGAACCACTTGGAGGACTCTCCGGGATCACCTGCCAGGAATGCAGGAACCACCTCTCAGACATGCCAGAACCATGTGCCGGACACGCCAGAACCACCTGCAGAGTATGCCGGAACCACCTGCTCCACTCCCCAGAACCACCTGCTGGACACGCCAAAATCACCTGCCGGCTACGCCAGAACCACTCGGCAGACACTCCGGAACCAGCTGCCGGGCATGCCGGAACCACCCCTCAGAGGTGCCAGAACCACATGCCGGACACTCCGGAATCACCTGCCGGGCATGCCGGAACCATCTCTCAGACGTGCCAGAACCATGTTCCGGACACGCCGCTACCACCTGCCGAGCCCGACGGAACCACCTGCTGGACACGCCAAAATCACCTGCCGGCTACGCCAGAACCACTTGGCGGACACTCCAGAATCACCTGCCGGGCTTGCTGGAACCACCTGCCGGTCACGCCAACATCACCTGCCAGCTACGCCAGAACCACTGGGCAGACACTCCGCAAACACCTGTCGGGCTGGCCGCAACCACCTCTCAGACATGCCAGAACCATGTGCCTGAGATGCCGGAACCACACCCCGAACAGACCGAAACCACCTGCCAGACACGCCTGAACCCCCTGGCGAGCACGCCTGATCCACCTGTTCAACTAGCCGGAACCACCTTCCTGACACGCCAAAATGACCTGCCAGGTATACCAGAACCACTTGGTGGACACTCTGGAATCATCTTGCGGACATGCCAGAACCAGCTCTCAGACACACCAGAACCACGTGCCAGACACGCCGGAAGCACCAGCTGAGCATGGCTGAGCCACCTGCACGACTCGCAAGAAACACCTGTCGGACAGGCCAAAATCACCTGCCGGGTACGCCAGAAACACTTGGCGGCCACTCCGGAATCACAAGTAGGGCATGCCGGAACCACCTCTCAGACTTGCCAGAACCATGTTCTGGACACGCCGGTACCACCTGCCGAGTATGCTGGAACCAGCTGATCCACTCCCCAGAACCACCTACTGGACACGCCAAAATCAACTGCCGGATATGCCAGAACCACACGGCAGACACTCCGGAATCACATGCCAGGCATTCCGAAACCACCTCTCAGAGGTGCCAGAACCACATGCCGGAGACTCCGGAATCACCTGCCGGGCATGCCGGAACCACCTATCAAAGGTGCCAGATCCACATGCCGGAGACTCTGGAATCACCTGCCGGGCATGCCGGAACCTTCTCTCAGACGTGCCACAACCACGTGCCGGAGAGACCGGAAGCACCTGCCGAGCTCTCCGGAACCACCTGCTGGACATGCCGGAACCACCTGCCTCACAGGCCAAAATCATATGCCGGCTACGCCAAAACCACTGGGTGGACACTCCAGAATCACCTTGCGGGCATGCCGGAACCACGTCATGGACAGACGGCAAACACCTGCCGGACCTGCCGGAACCACCTGCCGAGCACGCCGGAACCACCTGCTCGACTCACCAGAGCCACCTGCCGGACACACCAGAAACACCTGCGGGGTACGCCAGAACCACTTGGAGGACTCTCCGGGATCACCTGCCGGGCATGCCGGAACCACCTCTCAGACGTGCCAGAACCATGTGCCGGACACGCCGGAACCACCTGCCGAGTATGCCGGAACCACCTGCTCCACTCCCCAGAACCACCTGCTGGACACGCCAAAATCACCTGCCGGCTACGCCAGAACCACTCGGCAGACACTCCGGAACCACCTCCAGGACAGACCGGAACCAGCTGCCGGACACGCCGGGACCACCTGCTTGACTCGCCAGAACCACCTGCCGGACACGCCAGAATCACCAGCCGGCTACGCCACAACCACTTGTCGGACACTCCGGAATCAGCTGCCGGGCATGCTGGAACCACCTCTCAGAGGTGCCACAACCACATGCCGGAGACGGCGGAAGCACCTGCCGAGAATGCCGGAAGTTCCTGATCCACTCCCCAGAACCACCTGCCGGACACGCCAAAATCACCTGCCGGCTACGCCAGAACCACTCGGCGGACACTCCAGAATCACCTGCCGGGCATGCCAGCACAACCTCTCAGAAGTGCCAGAAGCACGTGCCGGACAGGCCGGAACCATCTCCCGGACAGACCGGAAACACAGGAAACACTCGCCGGAACCACCTGCTTGACTCACCGGTCCCACCTGCCGGACACGCCAAAATCACCTGCCCGCTACACCAGAACCACTTGGTGGACAAGCCGAAAGCACGTGAAGGGCATGCCGACACAACCTCTCAGACGTGCCAGAACCTCGTGCCGGACACCCCAGAACCACCTGCTGGACAGACCGGAACCACCTGCCGGACACGCCAGAACCACCGGCTCGACTCGCCGGAACCATTGCCGGACATGCAAAATCAACTGCCGGCTACGCCAGAACCACTTGGCGAACACTCCGGAATCACCTGCCGGGCAGGGCGGAACCACCTCTCAGACATGCCGGAACCACATGCCAATGACACCGGAAGCACCTGCCGAGCACGCCAGAACCACCTGCTCGACTCGCCGAAACCACCTGCTGGACTCGCCAAAATCACCTGCCGGCTACGCCACAACCATTTGGTGAACACTTCGGAATCACCTGCCGGGCTGGCTGGAACCACCTGCCGGTCATGCCAACATCACCTGCCAGCTATGCCAGAACCACTTGGCGGACACCATGGAAACACCTGTCGGGCCGGCCGGAACCACCTCTCAGACGTGCCAGAACCATTTGCCTGAGATGCCGAAACCACACCACGAACAGACCGAAGCCACCTGCCAGACCCGCCTGAACCACCTGCCGAGCACGCTGGAACCACCTACTCGACTCGCCGGAACCACCTACCTGACACGCCAAAATCACCTGCCGGGTATGCCAGAACCACTTGGTGGACACTCCGGAATCATGTGCCGGACATGCCAGAACCAGCTCTTAGACACACCAGAACCACGTGCCGGACACGCCGGAAGCACGTGCTGAGCATGCCTGAGCCACATGCTCGACTTGCAAGAAACACCTGCCAGACACGCCAAAATCACCTGCCGGGTACGCCAGAACCACGTGGCGGACACTCCGGAATCACCTGCCGGACACGCCGGAACCACCAGCTCGACTCGCCGGAACCACCGCCGGACATCCAAAATCACCTGCCGCCTACGCCAGAACCACTTGGCGAACACTCCCGAATCAGCTGCCGGGCATGCCGGAACCACCTATCAGGCTTGCCAGAACCATGTTCCAGACACGCCGGTACCACCTACCCAGTATGCCGGAACCATCTGATCCACTTCCCAGAACCACCTGCTGGACACGCCAGAATCACCTGCCATCTAGGCCAGACCACTCGGCAGACACTCCGGAACCACCTGCCAGGCATCCCGGGACCACCTCTCAGAGGTGCCAGAACCACATGCCGGACACTCCGGAACCACCTGCCCGGGTTGCCGGAACAATATCTCAGACGTGCCAGAACCATGTTCCGGACACGCCGCTACCACCTGCCGAGCTCGCCGGAACCACCTGCTGGACACGCCAAAATCACCTGCCGGCTACGCCGGAACCACTTGGCGGACACTCCAGAATCACCTGCCGGGCTTGCTGGAACCACCTGCCGGTCACGCCAACATCACCTGCCAGCTACGCCAGAACCACTTGGCAGACACTCCGGAAACACCTGTCGGGCTGGCCGCAACCACCTCTCAGACGTGCCAGAACCATGTGCCTGAGATGCCGGAACCACACCCCGAACAGACCGAAACCACCTGCCAGACCCGCCAGAACCCCCTGGCGAGCACGCCTGATCCACCTGTTCAACTAGGCTGGAACCACCTTCCTGACACACCAAAATCACCTGCCAGGTATACCAGAACCACTTGGTGGACACTCTGGAATCATCTTCCGGACACGCCAGAACCAGCTCTCAGACACACCAGAACCACGTGCCAGAGATGCCGGAAGCACCAGCTGAGCATGCCTGAGCCACCTGCACGACTCGCAAGAAACACCTGTCGGACAGGCCAAAATCACCTGCCGGGTACGCCAGAAACACTTGGCGGCCACTCCGGAATCACCTGTCGGGCATGCCGGAACCACCTCTCAGACTTGCCAGAACCATGTTCTGGACACGCCGGTACCACCTGCCGAGTATGCCGGAACCAGCTGATCCACTCCCCAGAACCACCTACTGGACAGGCCAAAATCAACTGCCGGCTATGCCAGAACCACACGGCAGACACTCCGGAATCACATGCCAGGCATTCCGGAACCACCTCTCAGAGGTGCCAGAACCACATGCCGGAGACTCCGGAATCACCTGCCGGGCATGCCGGAACCACCTATCAAAGGTGCCAGAACCACATGCTGGACACTCTGGAATCACCTGCCGGGCATGCCGGAACCTTCTCTCAGACGTGCCACAACCACGTGCCGGAGAGACCGGAAGCACCTGCCGAGCTCTCCGGAACCACCTGCTGGACATGCCGGAACCACCTGCCTCACAGGCCAAAATCATATGCCGGCTACGCCAAAACCACTGGGTGGACACTCCGGAACCACGTCATGGACAGACGGCAAACACCTGCCGGACCTGCCGGAACCACCTGCCGAGCACGCTGGAACCACCTGCTCGACTCACCAGAGCCACCTGCAGGACACAGCAGAAACACCTGCGGGGTACGCCAGAACCACTTGGAGGACTCTCCGGGATCACCTGCCGGGCATGACGGAACCACCTCTCAGACGTGCCAGAACCACGTGCCGGACACGCCGGAACCACCTGCCGAGTATGCCGGAACCACCTGCTCCACTCCCCAGAACCACCTGCTGGACACGCCAAAATCACCTGCCGGCTACGCCAGAACCACTCGGCAGACACTCCGGAACCACCTCCAGGACAGACCGGAACCAGCTGCCGGACACGCCGGGACCATCTGCTTGACTCGCCAGAACCACCTGCCGGACAGGCCAGAATCACCAGCCGGCTACGCCACAACCACTTGTCGGACACTCCGGAATCAGCTGCCGGGCATGCTGGAACCACCTCTCAGAGGTGCCACAACCACATGCCGGAGACGGCGGAAGCACCTGCCGAGAATGCCGGAAGTTCCTGATCCACTCCCCAGAACCACCTGCCGGACACGCCAAAATCACCTGCCGGCTACGCCAGAACCACTCGGCGGACACTCCAGAATCACCTGCCGGGCATGCCAGCACAACCTCTCAGAAGTGCCAGAAGCACGTGCCGGACAGGCCGGAACCATCTCCCGGACAGACCGGAAACACAGGAAACACTCGCCGGAACCACCTGCTTGACTCACCGGTCCCACCTGCCGGACACGCCAAAATCACCTGCCCGCTACACCAGAACCACTGGTGGACAAGCCGGAATCACGTGAAGGGCATGCCGACACAACCTCTCAGACGTGCCACAACCACGTGCCGGAGAGACCGGAAGCACCTGCCGAGCTCTCCGGAACCACCTGCTGGACATGCCGGAACCACCTGCCTCACAGGCCAAAATCATATGCCGGCTACGCCAAAACCACTGGGTGGACACTCCAGAATCACCTTGCGGGCATTCCGGAACCACGTCATGGACAGAGGGCAAACACCTGCCGGACCTGCCGGAACCACCTGCCGAGCACGCCGGAACCACCTGCTCGGCACAGCAGAGCCACCTGCCGGACACACCTGAAACACCTGCGGGGTACGCCAGAACCACTTGGAGGACTCTCCGGGATCACCTGCCAGGAATGCAGGAACCACCTCTCAGACGTGCCAGAACCATGTGCCGGACACGCCGGAAGCACCTGCCGAGAATGCCGGAAGTTCCTGATCCACTCCCCAGAACCACCTGCCGGACACGCCAAAATCACCTGCCGGCTACGCCAGAACCACTCGGCGGACACTCCAGAATCACCTGCCGGGCATGCCAGCACAACCTCTCAGAAGTGCCAGAAGCACGTGCCGGACAGGCCGGAACCATCTCCCGGACAGACCGGAAACACAGGAAACACTCGCCGGAACCACCTGCCTGACTCACCGGTCCCACCTGCCGGACACGCCAAAATCACCTGCCCGCTACACCAGAACCACTTGGTGGACAAGCCGGAATCACGTGAAGGGCATGCCGACACAACCTCTCAGACGTGCCAGAACCTCGTGCCGGACACCCCAGAACCACCTGCTGGACAGACCGGAACCACCTGCCGGACACGCCAGAACCACCGGCTCGACTCGCCGGAACCATTGCCGGACATGCAAAATCACCTGCCGGCTACGCCAGAACCACTTGGCGAACACTCCGGAATCACCTGCCGGGCAGGGCGGAACCACCTCTCAGACATGCCGGAACCACATGCCAATGACACCGGAAGCACCTGCCGAGCACGCCAGAACCACCTGCTCGACTCGCCAAAACCACCTGCTGGACACGCCAAAATCACCTGCCGGCTACGCCACAACCATTTGGTGAACACTTCGGAATCACCTGCCGGGCTGGCTGGAACCACCTGCCGGTCACGCCAACATCACCTGCCAGCTATGCCAGAACCACTTGGCGGACACCATGGAAACACCTGTCGGGCCGGCCGGAACCACCTCTTAGACGTGCCAGAACCATGTGCCTGAGATGCCGGAACCACACCCCGAACAGACCGAAACCACCAGCCAGACCCGCCTGAACCACCTGCCGAGCACGCCGGAACCACCTACTCGACTCGCCGGAACCACCTTCCTGACACGCCAAAATCACCTGCCGGGTATGCCAGAACCACTTGGTGGACACTCCAGCGTCATCTGCCGGACATGCCAGAACCAGCTCTCAGACACACCAGAACCACGTGCCGGACACGCCGGAAGCACGTGCTGAGCATGCCTGAGCCACATGCTCGACTTGCAAGAAACACCTGGCACACACGCCAAAATCACCTGCCGGGTACTCCAGAACCACGTGGCGGACACTCCGGAATCACCTGTCGGGCATGCCGGAACCACCTCTCAGACGTGCCAGAACCTCGTGCCGGACACGCCAGAAGCACCTGCCGGACAGACCGGAACCACCTGCCGGACACGCCGTAACCCCCAGCTCGACTCGCCGGAACCACCGCCGGACATGCAAAATCACCTGCCGGCTACGCCGGAACCACTTGGCGAACACTCCCGAACCAACTGCCGGGCATGCCGGAACCACCTCTCAGATTTGCCAGAACCATGTTCTGGACACGCCGGTACCACCTGCCGAGTATGCCGGAACCAGCTGATCCACTCCCCAGAACCACCTACTGGACACGCCAAAATCAACTGCCGGCTATGCCAGAACCACACGGCAGACACTCCGGAATCACATGCAGGCATTCCGGAACCACCTCTCAGAGGTGCCAGAACCACATGCCGGAGACTCTGGAATCACCTGCCGGGCATGCCGGAACCACCTATCAAAGGAGCCAGAACCACATGCCGGAGACTCTGGAATCACCTGCCGGGCATGCCGGAACCTTCTCTCAGACGTGCCACAACCACGTGCTGGAGAGACCGGAAGCACCTGCCGGGCTCTCCGGAACCACCTGCTGGACATGCCGGAACCACCTGCCTCACAGGCCAAAATCATATGCCGGCTACGCCAAAACCACTGGGTGGACACTCCAGAATCACCTTGAGGGCATGCCGGAACCACGTCATGGACAGACGGCAAACACCTGCCGGACCTGCCGGAACCACCTGCCGAGCACGCCGGAACCACCTGCTCGACTCACCAGAGCCACCTGCCGGACACAGCAGAAACACCTGCGGGGTACGCCAGAACCACTTGGAGGACTCTCCGGGATCACCTGCCGGGCATGCTGGAACCACCTCTAAGACGTGCCGGAACCATGTGCCGGACACGCCGGAACCACCTGCCGAGTATGCTGGAACCACCTGCTCCACTCCCCAGAACCACCTGCTGGACACGCCAAAATCACCTGCCGGCTACGCCAGAACCACACAGCAGACACTCCGGAAACACCTGTCGGGCTGGCCGCAACCACCTCTCAGACGTGCCAGAACCATGTGCCTGAGATGCCGGAACCACACCCCGAACAGACCGAAACCACCTGCCGGACCCGCCTGAACCCCCTGGCGAGCACGCCTGATCCACCTGTTCAACTAGCCGGAACCACCTTCCTGACACGCCAAAATCACCTGCCAGGTATACCAGAACCACTTGGTGGACACTCTGGAATCATCTTCCGGACACGCCAGAACCAGCTCTCAGACACACCAGAACCACGTGCCAGAGATGCCGGAAGCACCAGCTGAGCATGCCTGAGCCACCTGCACGACTCGCAAGAAACACCTGTCGGACAGGCCAAAATCACCTGCCGGGTACGCCAGAAACACTTGGCGGACACTCCGGAATCACCTGTCGGGCATGCCGGAACCACCTCTCAGACTTGCCAGAACCATGTTCTGGACACGCCGGTACCACCTGCCGAGTATGCCGGAACCAGCTGATCCACTCCCCAGAACCACCTACTGGACACGCCAAAATCAACTGCCGGCTATGCCAGAACCACACGGCAGACAGTCCGGAATCACATGCCAGGCATTCCGAAACCACCTCTCAGAGGTGCCAGAACCACATGCCGGAGACTCTGGAATCACCTGCCGGGCATGCCGGAACCACCTCTCAGACGTGCCAGAACCATGTGCCGGACACGCCGGAACCACCTGCCGAGTATGCCGGAACCACCTGATCCACTCCCCAGAACCACCTGCTGGACACGCCAGAATCACCTGCCGTCTACGCCAGAACCACTCGGCAGACACTCCGGAACCACCTGCCGGGCATGCCGGAACCACCTCTCAGAGGTGCCAGAACCACATGACGGACACTCCGGAATCACCTGCCGGGCATGCTGGAACCACCTCTCAGAGGTGCCACAACCACATGCCGGAGACGGCGGAAGCACCTGCCGAGAATGCCGGAAGTTCCTGATCCACTCCCCAGAACCACCTGCCGGACACGCCAAAATCACCTGCCGGCTACGCCAGAACCACTCGGCGGACACTCCAGAATCACCTGCCGGGCATGCCAGCACAACCTCTCAGAAGTGCCAGAAGCACGTGCCGGACAGGCCGGAACCGTCTCCCGGACAGACCGCAAACACAGGAAACACTCGCCGGAACCACCTGCTTGACTCACCGGTCCCACCTGCCGGACACGCCGAAATCACCTGCCCGCTACACCAGAACCACTTGGTGGACAAGCCGGAAGCACGTGAAGGGCATGCCGACACAACCTCTCAGACGTGCCAGAACCTCGTGCCGGACACCCCAGAACCACCTGCTGGACAGACCGGAACCACCTGCCGGACACGCCAGAACCACCGGCTCGACTCGCCGGAACCATTGCCGGACATGCAAAATCACCTGCCGGCTACGCCAGAACCACTTGGCGAACACTCCGGAATCACCTGCCGGGCATGGCGGAACCACCTCTCAGACATGCCGGAACCACATGCCAATGACACCGGAAGCACCTGCCGAGCACGCCAGAACCACCTGCTCGACTCGCCAAAACCACCTGCTGGACACGCCAAAATCACCTGCCGGCTACGCCACAACCATTTGGTGAACACTTCGGAATCACCTGCCGGGCTGGCTGGAACCACCTGCCGGTCACGCCAACATCACCTGCCAGCTATGCCAGAACCACTTGGCGGACACCATGGAAACACCTGTCGGGCCGGCCGGAACCACCTCTCAGACGTGCCAGAACCATGTGCCTGAGATGCCGGAACCACACCCCGAACACACCGAAACCACCTGCCAGACCCGCCTGAACCACCTGCCGATCACGCCGGAACCACCTACTCGACTCGCCGGAACCACCTACCTGACACGCCAAAATCACTTGCCGGGTATGCCAGAACCACTTGGTGGACACTCCGGAATCATCTGCCGGACATGCCAGAACCAGCTCTCAGACACACCAGAACCACGTGCCGGACACGCCGGAAGCACGTGCTGAGCATGCCTGAGCCGCATGCTCGACTTACAAGAAACACCTGCCAGACACGCCAAAATCACCTGCCGGGTACGCCAGAACCACGTAGCGGACACTCCGGAATCACCTGTCGGGCATGCCGCAACCACCTATCAAAGGTGCCAGATCCACATGCCGGAGACTCTGGAATCACCTGCCGGGCATGCCGGAACCTTCTCTCAGACGTGCCACAACCACGTGCCGGAGAGACCGGAAGCACCTGCCGAGCTCTCCGGAACCACCTGCTGGACATGCCGGAACCACCTGCCTCACAGGCCAAAATCATATGCCGGCTACGCCAAAACCACTGGGTGGACACTCCAGAATCACCTTGCGGGCATGCCGGAACCACGTCATGGACAGACGGCAAACACCTGCCGGACCTGCCGGAACCACCTGCCGAGCACGCCGGAACCACCTGCTCGACTCACCAGAGCCACCTGCCGGACACACCAGAAACACCTGCGGGGTACGCCAGAACCACTTGGAGGACTCTCCGGGATCACCTGCCGGGCATGCCGGAACCACCTCTCAGACGTGCCAGAACCATGTGCCGGACACGCCGGAACCACCTGCCGAGTATGCCGGAACCACCTGCTCCACTCCCCAGAACCACCTGCTGGACACGCCAAAATCACCTGCCGGCTACGCCAGAACCACTCGGCAGACACTCCGGAACCACCTCCAGGACAGACCGGAACCAGCTGCCGGACACGCCGGGACCACCTGCTTGACTCGCCAGAACCACCTGCCGGACACGCCAGAATCACCAGCCGGCTACGCCACAACCACGTGTCGGACACTCCGGAATCAGCTGCCGGGCATGCTGGAACCACCTCTCAGAGGTGCCACAACCACATGCCGGAGACGGCGGAAGCACCTGCCGAGAATGCCGGAAGTTCCTGATCCACTCCCCAGAACCACCTGCCGGACACGCCAAAATCACCTGCCGGCTACGCCAGAACCACTCGGCGGACACTCCAGAATCACCTGCCGGGCATGCCAGCACAACCTCTCAGAAGTGCCAGAAGCACGTGCCGGACAGGCCGGAACCATCTCCCGGACAGACCGGAAACACAGGAAACACTCGCCGGAACCACCTGCTTGACTCACCGGTCCCACCTGCCGGACACGCCAAAATCACCTGCCCGCTACACCAGAACCACTTGGTGGACAAGCCGGAAGCACGTGAAGGGCATGCCGACACAACCTCTCAGACGTGCCAGAACCTCGTGCCGGACACCCCAGAACCACCTGCTGGACAGACCGGAACCACCTGCCGGACACGCCAGAACCACCGGCTCGACTCGCCGGAACCATTGCCGGACATGCAAAATCACCTGCCGGCTACGCCAGAACCACTTGGCGAACACTCCGGAATCACCTGCCGGGCAGGGCGGAACCACCTCTCAGACATGCCGGAACCACATGCCAATGACACCGGAAGCACCTGCCGAGCACGCCAGAACCACCTGCTCGACTCGCCGAAACCACCTGCTGGACTCGCCAAAATCACCTGCCGGCTACGCCACAACCATTTGGTGAACACTTCGGAATCACCTGCCGGGCTGGCTGGAACCACCTGCCGGTCACGCCAACATCACCTGCCAGCTATGCCAGAACCACTTGGCGGACACCATGGAAACACCTGTCGGGCCGGCCGGAACCACCTCTCAGACGTGCCAGAACCATTTGCCTGAGATGCCGAAACCACACCACGAACAGACCGAAGCCACCTGCCAGACCCGCCTGAACCACCTGCCGAGCACGCTGGAACCACCTACTCGACTCGCCGGAACCACCTACCTGACACGCCAAAATCACCTGCCGGGTATGCCAGAACCACTTGGTGGACACTCCGGAATCATCCGCCGGACATGCCAGAACCAGCTCTTAGACACACCAGAACCACGTGCCGGACACGCCGGAAGCACGTGCTGAGCATGCCTGAGCCACATGCTCGACTTGCAAGAAACACCTGCCAGACACGCCAAAATCACCTGCCGGGTACGCCAGAACCACGTGGCGGACACTCCGGAATCACCTGCCGGACACGCCGGAACCACCAGCTCGACTCGCCGGAACCACCGCCGGACATCCAAAATCACCTGCCGGCTACGCCAGAACCACTTGGCGAACACTCCCGAATCAGCTGCCGGGCATGCCGGAACCACCTATCAGGCTTGCCAGAACCATGTTCCAGACACGCCGGTACCACCTACCCAGTATGCCGGAACCATCTGATCCACTTCCCAGAACCACCTGCTGGACACGCCAGAATCACCTGCCATCTAGGCCAGACCACTCGGCAGACACTCCGGAACCACCTGCCAGGCATGCCGGAACCACCTCTCAGAGGTGCCAGAACCACATGCCGGACACTCCGGAACCACCTGCCCGGGTTGCCGGAACAATATCTCAGACGAGCCAGAACCATGTTCTGGACACGCCGCTACCACCTGCCGAGCTCGCCGGAACCACCTGCTGGACACGCCAAAATCACCTGCCGGCTACGCCAGAACTACTTGGCGGACACTCCAGAATCACCTGCCGGGCTTGCTGGAACCACCTGCCGGTCACGCCAACATCACCTGCCAGCTACGCCAGAACCACTTGGCAGACACTCCGGAAACACCTGTCGGGCTGGCCGCAACCACCTCTCAGACGTGCCAGAACCATGTGCCTGAGATGCCGGAACCACACCCCGAACAGACCGAAACCACCTGCCAGACCCGCCAGAACCCCCTGGCGAGCACGCCTGATCCACCTGTTCAACTAGGCTGGAACCACCTTCCTGACACGCCAAAATCACCTGCCAGGTATAAAAGAACCACTTGGTGAACACTCTGGAATCATCTTCCGGACACGCCAGAACCAGCTCTCAGACACACCAGAACCACGTGCCAGAGATGCCGGAAGCACCAGCTGAGCATGCCTGAGCCACCTGCACGACTCGCAAGAAACACCTGTCGGACAGGCCAAAATCACCTGCCGGGTACGCCAGAAACACTTGGCGGACACTCCGGAATCACCTGTCGGGCATGCCGGAACCACCTCTCAGACGTGCCAGAACCTCGTGCCGGACACGCCAGAAGCACCTGCCGGACAGACCGGAACCACCTGCCGGACACGCCGTAACCCCCAGCTCGACTCGCCGGAACCACCGCCGGACATGCAAAATCACCTGCCGGCTACGCCGGAACCACTTGGCGAACTCTCCCGAAACAACTGCCGGGCATGCCGGAACCACCTCTCAGATTTGCCAGAACCATGTTCTGGACACGCCGGTACCACCTGCCGAGTATGCCGGAACCAGCTGATCCACTCCCCAGAACCACCTACTGGACACGCCAAAATCAACTGCCGGCTATGCCAGAACCACACGGCAGACACTCCGGAATCACATGCAGGCATTCCGGAACCACCTCTCAGAGGTGCCAGAACCACATGCCGGAGACTCTGGAATCACCTGCCGGGCATGCCGGAACCACCTATCAAAGGTGCCAGAACCACATGCCGGAGACTCTGGAATCACCTGCCGGGCATGCCGGAACCTTCTCTCAGACGTGCCACAACCACGTGCCGGAGAGACCGGAAGCACCTGCCGGGCTCTCCGGAACCACCTGCTGGACATGCCGGAACCACCTGCCTCACAGGCCAAAATCATATGCCGGCTACGCCAAAACCACTGGGTGGACACTCCAGAATCACCTTGAGGGCATGCCGGAACCACGTCATGGACAGACGGCAAACACCTGCCGGACCTGCTGGAACCACCTGCCGAGCACGCCGGAACCACCTGCTCGACTCACCAGAGCCACCTGCCGGACACAGCAGAAACACCTGCGGGGTACGCCAGAACCACTTGGAGGACTCTCCGGGATCACCTGCCGGGCATGCCGGAACCACCTCTAAGACGTGCCAGAACCATGTGCCGGACACGCCGGAACCACCTGCCGAGTATGCTGGAACCACCTGCTCCACTCCCCAGAACCACCTGCTGGACAAGCCAAAATCACCTGCCGGCTACGCCAGAACCACACAGCAGACACTCCGGAAACACCTGTCGGGCTGGCCGCAACCACCTCTCAGACGTGCCAGAACCATGTGCCTGAGATGCCGGAACCACACCCCGAACAGACCGAAACCACCTGCCAGACCCGCCTCAACCCCCTGGCGAGCACGCCTGATCCACCTGTTCAACTAGCCGGAACCACCTTCCTGACACGCCAAAATCACCTGCCAGGTATACCAGAACCACTTGGTGGACACTCTGGAATCATCTTCCGGACACGCCAGGACCAGCTTTCAGACAAACCAGAACCACGTGCCAGAGATGCCGGAAGCAGCAGCTGAGCATGCCTGAGCCACCTGCACGACTCGCAAGAAACACCTGTCGGACAGGCCAAAATCACCTGCCGGGTACGCCAGAAACACTTGGCGGACACTCCGGAATCACCTGTCGGGCATGCCGGAACCACCTCTCAGACTTGCCAGAACCATGTTCTGGACACGCCGGTACCACCTGCCGAGTATGCCGGAACCAGCTGATCCACTCCCCAGAACCACCTACTGGACACGCCAAAATCAACTGCCGGCTATGCCAGAACCACACGGCAGACACTCCGGAATCACATGCCAGGCATTCCGAAACCACCTCTCAGAGGTGCCAGAACCTCGTGCCGGACACGCCAGAAGCACCTGCCGGACAGACCGGAACCACCTGCCGGACACGCCGTAACCCCCAGCTCGACTCGCCGGAACCACCGCCGGACATGCAAAATCACCTGCCGGCTACGCCGGAACCACTTGGCGAACACTCCCGAACCAACTGCCGGGCATGCCGGAACCACCTCTCAGATTTGCCAGAACCATGTTCTGGACACGCCGGTACCACCTGCCGAGTATGCCGGAACCAGCTGATCCACTCCCCAGAACCACCTACTGGACACGCCAAAATCAACTGCCGGCTATGCCAGAACCACACGGCAGACACTCCGGAATCACATGCCAGGCATTCCGGAACCACCTCTCAGAGGTGCCAGAACCACATGCCGGAGACTCCGGAATCACCTGCCGGGCATGCCGGAACCACCTATCAAAGGTGCCAGAACCACATGCTGGACACTCTGGAATCACCTGCCGGGCATGCCGGAACCTTCTCTCAGACGTGCCACAACCACGTGCCGGAGAGACCGGAAGCACCTGCCGAGCTCTCTGGAACCACCTGCTGGACATGCCGGAACCACCTGCCTCACAGGCCAAAATCATATGCCGGCTACGCCAAAACCACTGGGTGGACACTCCAGAATCACCTTGCGGGCCTGCCGGAACCACGTCATGGACAGACGGCAAACACCTGCCGGACCTGCCGGAACCACCTGCCGAGCACGCCGGAACCACCTGCTCGACTCACCAGAGCCACCTGCAGGGCACAGCAGAAACACCTGCGGGGTACGCCAGAACCACTTGGAGGACTCTCCGGGATCACCTGCCGGGCATGACGGAACCACCTCTCAGACGTGCCAGAACCACGTGCCGGACACGCCGGAACCACCTGCCGAGTATGCCGGAACCACCTGCTCCACTCCCCAGAACCACCTGCTGGACACGCCAAAATCACCTGCCGGCTACGCCAGAACCACTCGGCAGACACTCCGGAACCACCTCCAGGACAGACCGGAACCAGCTGCCGGACACGCCGGGACCATCTGCTTGACTCGCCAGAACCACCTGCCGGACAGGCCAGAATCACCAGCCGGCTACGCCACAACCACTTGTCGGACACTCCGGAATCAGCTGCCGGGCATGCTGGAACCACCTCTCAGAGGTGCCACAACCACATGCCGGAGACGGCGGAAGCACCTGCCGAGAATGCCGGAAGTTCCTGATCCACTCCCCAGAACCACCTGCCGGACACGCCAAAATCACCTGCCGGCTACGCCAGAACCACTCGGCGGACACTCCAGAATCACCTGCCGGGCATGCCAGCACAACCTCTCAGAAGTGCCAGAAGCACGTGCCGGACAGGCCGGAACCATCTCCCGGACAGACCGGAAACACAGGAAACACTCGCCGGAACCACCTGCTTGACTCACCGGTCCCACCTGCCGGACACGCCAAAATCACCTGCCCGCTACACCAGAACCACTGGTGGACAAGCCGGAATCACGTGAAGGGCATGCCGACACAACCTCTCAGACGTGCCACAACCACGTGCCGGAGAGACCGGAAGCACCTGCCGAGCTCTCCGGAACCACCTGCTGGACATGCCGGAACCACCTGCCTCAAAGGCCAAAATCACATGCCGGCTACGCAAAAACCACTGGGTGGACACTCCAGAATCACCTTGCGGGCATGCCGGAACCACGTCATGGACAGAGGACAAACACCTGCCGGACCTGCCGGAACCACATGCCGAGCACGCCGGAACCACCTGCTCGGCACAGCAGAGCCACCTGCCGGACACACCTGAAACACCTGCGGGGTACGCCAGAACCACTTGGAGGACTCTCCGGGATCACCTGCCAGGAATGCAGGAACCACCTCTCAGACGTGCCAGAACCATGTGCCGGACACGCCGGAAGCACCTGCCGAGAATGCCGGAAGTTCCTGATCCACTCCCCAGAACCACCTGCCGGACACACCAAAATCACCTGCCGGCTACGCCAGAACCACTCGGCGGACACTCCAGAATCACCTGCCGGGCATGCCAGCACAACCTCTCAGAAGTGCCAGAAGCACGTGCCGGACAGGCCGGAACCATCTCCCGGACAGACCGGAAACACAGGAAACACTCGCCGGAACCACCTGCCTGACTCACCGGTCCCACCTGCCGGACACGCCAAAATCACCTGCCCACTACACCAGAACCACTTGGTGGACAAGCCGGAATCACGTGAAGGGCATGCCGACACAACCTCTCAGACGTGCCAGAACCTCGTGCCGGACACCCGAGAACCACCTGCTGGACAGACCAGAACCACCTGCCGGACACGCCAGAACCACCGGCTCGACTCGCCGGAACCATTGCCGGACATGCCAAATCACCTGCCGGCTACGCCAGAACCACTTGGCGAACACTCCGGAATCACCTGCCGGGCAGGGTGGAACCACCTCTCAGACATGCCGGAACCACATGCCAATGACACCGGAAGCACCTGCCGAGCACGCCAGAACCACCTGCTCGACTCGCCAAAACCACCTGCTGGACACGCCAAAATCACCTGCCGGCTACGCCACAACCATTTGGTGAACACTTCGGAATCACCTGCCGGGCTGGCTGGAACCACCTGCCGGTCACGCCAACATCACCTGCCAGCTATGCCAGAACCACTTGGCGGACACCATGGAAACACCTGTCGGGCCGGCCGGAACCACCTCTCAGACGTGCCAGAACCATGTGCCTGAGATGCCGGAACCACACCCCGAACAGACCGAAACCACCAGCCAGACCCGCCTGAACCACCTGCCGAGCACGCCGGAACCACCTACTCGACTCGCCGGAACCACCTTCCTGACACGCCAAAATCACCTGCCGGGTATGCCAGAACCACTTGGTGGACACTCCAGAGTCATCTGCCGGACATGCCAGAACCAGCTCTCAGACACACCAGAACCACGTGCCGGACACGCCGGAAGCACGTGCTGAGCATGCCTGAGCCACATGCTCGACTTGCAAGAAACACCTGCCACACACGCCAAAATCACCTGCCGGGTACTCCAGAACCACGTGGCGGACACTCCGGAATCACCTGTCGGGCATGCCGGAACCACCTCTCAGACGTGCCAGAACCTCGTGCCGGACACGCCAGAAGCACCTGCCGGACAGACCGGAACCACCTGCCGGACACGCCGTAACCCCCAGCTCGACTCGCCGGAACCACCGCCGGACATGCAAAATCACCTGCCGGCTACGCCGGAACCACTTGGCGAACACTCCCGAAACAACTGCCGGGCATGCGGGAACCACCTCTCAGATTTGCCAGAACCATGTTCTGGACACGCCGGTACCACCTGCCGAGTATGCCGGAACCAGCTGATCCACTCCCCAGAACCACCTACTGGACACGCCAAAATCAACTGCCGGCTATGCCAGAACCACACGGCAGACACTCCGGAATCACATGCAGGCATTCCGGAACCACCTCTCAGAGGTGCCAGAACCACATGCCGGAGACTCTGGAATCACCTGCCGGGCATGCCGGAACCACCTATCAAAGGTGCCAGAACCACATGCCGGAGACTCTGGAATCACCTGCCGGGCATGCCGGAACCTTCTCTCAGACGTGCCACAACCACGTGCCGGAGAGACCGGAAGCACCTGCCGGGCTCTCCGGAACCACCTGCTGGACATGCCGGAACCACCTGCCTCACAGGCCAAAATCATATGCCGGCTACGCCAAAACCACTGGGTGGACACTCCAGAATCACCTTGAGGGCATGCCGGAACCACGTCATGGACAGACGGCAAACACCTGCCGGACCTGCTGGAACCACCTGCCGAGCACGCCGGAACCACCTGCTCGACTCACCAGAGCCACCTGCCGGACACAGCAGAAACACCTGCGGGGTACGCCAGAACCACTTGGAGGACTCTCCGGGATCACCTGCCGGGCATGCTGGAACCACCTCTAAGACGTGCCAGAACCATGTGCCGGACACGCCGGAACCACCTGCCGAGTATGCTGGAACCACCTGCTCCACTCCCCAGAACCACCTGCTGGACACGCCAAAATCACCTGCCGGCTACGCCAGAACCACACAGCAGACACTCCGGAAACACCTGTCGGGCTGGCCGCAACCACCTCTCAGACGTGCCAGAACCATGTGCCTGAGATGCCGGAACCACACCCCGAACAGACCGAAACCACCTGCCGGACCCGCCTGAACCCCCTGGCGAGCACGCCTGATCCACCTGTTCAACTAGCCGGAACCACCTTCCTGACACGCCAAAATCACCTGCCAGGTATACCAGAACCACTTGGTGGACACTCTGGAATCATCTTCCGGACACGCCAGGACCAGCTTTCAGACAAACCAGAACCACGTGCCAGAGATGCCGGAAGCACCAGCTGAGCATGCCTGAGCCACCTGCACGACTCGCAAGAAACACCTGTCGGACAGGCCAAAATCACCTGCCAGGTACGCCAGAAACACTTGGCGGACACTCCGCAATCACCTGCCGGGCATGCCGGAACCACCTCTCAGACGTGCCAGAACCATGTTCTGGACACGCCGGTACCACCTGCCGAGTATACCGGAACCACCTGATCCACTCCACAGAACCACCTACTGGACAGGCCAAAATCAACTGCCGGATATGCCAGAACCACACGGCAGACATTCCGGAATCACATGCCAGGCAATCCGGAACCACCTCTCAGAGGTGCCAGAACCACATGCCGGAGACTCCGGAATCACCTGCTGGGCATGCCGGAACCACCTCTCAGACGTGCCAGAACCATGTGCCGGACACGCCGGAACCACCTGCCGAGTATGCCGGAACCACCTGCTCCACTCCCCAGAACCACCTGCTGGACACGCCAGAATCACCTGCCGTCTACGCCAGAACCACTCGGCAGACACTCCGGAACCACCTGCCGGGCATGCCGGAACCACCTCTCAGAGGTGCCAGAACCACATGACGGACACTCCGGAATCACCTGCCGGGCATGCCGGAACCATCTCTCAGACGTGCCAGAACCATGTTCCGGACACGCCGCTACCACCTGCCGAGCTCGCCGGAACCACCTGCTGGACACGCCAAAACCACCTGCCGGCTACGCCAGAACCACTTGGCGGACACTCCAGAATCAGCTGCCGGGCTTGCTGGAACCACCTGCCGGTCACGCCAACATCACCTGCCAGCTACGCCAGAACCACTTGGCAGACACTCCGGAAACACCTGTCGCGCTGGCCGCAACCACCTCTCAGACATGCCAGAACCATGTGCCTGAGATGCCGGAACCACACCCCGAACAGACCGAAACCACCTGCCAGACCCGCCTGAACCCCCTGGCGAGCACGCCTGATCCACCTGTTCAACTAGCCGGAACCACCTTCCTGACATGCCAAAATCACCTGCCAGGTATACCAGAACCACTTGGTGGACACTCTGGTATCATCTTCCGGACATGCCAGAACCAGCTCTCAGACACACCAGAACCACGTGCCAGAGACGCCGGAGGCACCAGCTGAGCATGCCTGAGCCACCTGCACGATTCGCAAGAAACACCTGTCGGAAAGGCCAAAATCACCTGCCGGGTACGCCAGAAACACTTGGCGGACACTCCGGAATCACCTGTCGGGCATGCCGGAACCACCTCTCAGACTTGCCAGAACCATGTTCTGGACACGCCGGTACCACCTGCCGAGTATGCCGGAACCAGCTGATCCACTCCCCAGAACCACCTACTGGACACGCCAAAATCAACTGCCAGCTAAGCCAGAACCACACGGCAGACACTCCGGAATCACCTGCCGGGCATGCCGGAACCACCTCTCAGACGTGCCAGAACCACATGCCGGAGACTCTGGAACCACCTGCCGAGTATGCCGGAACCCCCTGCTCCACTCCCCAGAACCACCTGCTGGACACGCCAAAATCACCTGCCGGCTACGCCAGAACCACTCAGCAGACACTCCGGAACCACCTCCAGGACAGACCGGAACCAGCTGCCGGACACGCCAGGACCACCTGCTTGACTCGCCAGAACCACCTGCCGGACACGCCAGAATCACCAGCCGGCTACGCCACAACCACTTGTCGGACACTCCGGAATCAGCTGCCGGGCATGCTGGAACCACCTCTCAGAGGTGCCACAACCACATGCCGGAGACGGCGGAAGCACCTGCCGAGAATGCCGGAAGTTCCTGATCCACTCCCCAGAACCACCTGCCGGACACGCCAAAATCACCTGCCGGCTACGCCAGAACCACTCGGCGGACACTCCAGAATCACCTGCCGGGCATGCCAGCACAACCTCTCAGAAGTGCCAGAAGCACGTGCCGGACAGGCCGGAACCATCTCCCGGACAGACCGGAAACACAGGAAACACTCGCCGGAACCACCTGCTTGACTCACCGGTCCCACCTGCCGGACACACCAAAATCACCTGCCCGCTACACCAGAACCACTTGGTGGACAAGCCGGAAGCACGTGAAGGGCATGCCGACACAACCTCTCAGACGTGCCAGAGCCTCGTGCCGGACACCCCAGAACCACCTGCTGGACAGGCAAAAATCACCTGCCGGCTACGCCACCACCATTTGGTGAATATTTCGGAATCACCTGCCGGGCTGGCTGGAACCACCTGCCGGTCACGCCAACATCACGTGCCAAGTATGCCAGAACCACTTGGCGGACACCATGGAAACACCTGTCGGGCCGGCCGGAACCACCTCTCAGACGTGCCAGAACCATGTGCCTGAGATGCCGGAACCACACCCCGAACAGACCGAAGCCACCAGCCAGACCCGCCTGAACCACCTGCCGAGCACGCCGGAACCACCTACTCGACTCGCCGGAACCACCTACCTGACACGCCAAAATCACCTGCCGGGTATGCCAGAACCACTTGGTGGACACTCCGGAATCATCCGCCGGACATGCCAGAACCAGCTCTTAGACACACCAGAACCACGTGCCGGACACGCCGGAAGCACGTGCTGAGCATGCCTGAGCCACATGCTCGACTTGCAAGAAACACCTGCCAGACACGCCAAAATCACCTGCCGGGTATGCCAGAACCACGTGGCGGACACTCCGGAATCACCTGTCGGGCATGCCGGAACCACCTCTCAGACGTGCCAGAACCTCGTGCCGGACACGCCAGAACCACCTTCCGGAAAGACCGGAACCACCTGCCGGACACGCCGGAACCACCAGCTCGACTCGCCGGAACCACCGCCGGACATGGAAAATCACCTGCCGGCTACGCCAGAACCACTTGGCGAACACTCCCGAATCAGCTGCCGGGCATGCCGGAACCACCTATCAGGCTTGCCAGAACCATGTTCCAGACACGCCGGTACCACCTACCCAGTATGCCGGAACCACCTGATCCACTCCCCAGAACCACCTGCTGGACACGCCAGAATCACCTGCCATCTAGGCCAGACCACTCGGCAGACACTCCGGAACCACCTGCCGGGCATGCCGGAACCACCTCTCAGAGGTGCCAGAACCACATGCCGGACACTCCGGAACCACCTGCCGGGCATGCCGGAACCATCTCTCAGACGTGCCAGAACCATGTTCCGGACACGCCGCTACCACCTGCCGAGCTCGCCGGAACCACCTGCTGGACACGCCAAAATCACCTGCCGGCTACGCCAGAACCACTTGGCGGACACTCCAGAATCAGCTGCCGGGCTTGCTGGAACCACGTGCCGGTCACGCCAACATCACCTGCCAGCTACGCCAGAACCACTTGGCAATCACTCCGGAATCACCTGTCGGGCATGCCGGGACCAACTCTCAGACTTGCCAGAACCATGTTCTGGACACGCCGGTACCACCTGCCGAGTATGCCAGAACCAGCTGATCCACTCCCCAGAACCACCTACTGGACACGCCAAAATCACCTGCCGGCTACGCCAGAACCACTCGGCGGACACTCCAGAATCACCTGCCGGGCATGCCAGCACAACCTCTCAGAAGTGCCAGAAGCACGTGCCGGACAGGCCGGAACCATCTCACGGACAGACCGGAAACACAGGAAACACTCGCCGGAAGACCCTGCTTGACTCACCGGTCCCACCTGCCGGACACGCCAAAATCACCTGCCTGTTACACCAGAGCCGCTTGGCGGACAAGCCGGAATCACGTGAAGTGCATGGCGACACCACCTCTCAGACGTGCCGGACACACCAGAACCACCTGCTGGACAGACCGGAACCACCTGCCGGACACGCCGGAACCACCGGCTCGACTCGCCTGAACCATTGCCGGACATGCAAAATGACCTGCCGGCTACGCCAGAACCACTTGGCGAACACTCCGGAATCACCTGCCGGGCATGCCGGAACCACCTCTCAGACGTGCCAGAACCATCTTCCGGACACGCCGTTTCCACCTGCCGAGTATGCCGGAACCACCTGATCCACTCCCCAGAACCACCTGCTGGACACGCCAGAATCACCTGCCAGCTACCTCAGAAGCACTCGGCAGACACTCCGGAACCACCTGCAGGGCATGCTGGAACCACATCTCAGAGGTGCCAGAACCACATGCTGGACACTCCGGAATCACCTGCCGGGCATGCCGGAACCACCTATCAGGCTTGCCAGAACCATGTTCCGGACACGCCGGTCCCACCTGCCGAGTATGCCGGAACCACCTGATCCACTCCCCAGAACCAACTGCTGGACACGCCAGAATCACCTGCCGTCTACGCCAGAACCACTCGGCAGACACTCCGGAACCACCTGCCGGGCATGCCGGAACCACCTCTCAGAATTGCCAGAACCACATGCCGGACACTCCGGAATCACCTGCAGTGCATGCCGGAACCATCTGTCAGACGTGCCAGAACCATGTTCTGGACACGCCGGTACCACCTGCCGAGTATGCCGGACCCAGCTGATCCACTCCCCAGAACCACCTACTGGACAGGCCAAAATCAACTGCCGGCTATGCCAGAACCACACGGCAGACACTCCGGAATCACATGCCAGGCATTCCGGAACCACCTCTCAGAGCTGCCAGAACCACATGCCGGAGACTCCGGAATCACCTGCCGGGCATGCCGGAACTACCTATCAAAGGTGCCAGTACCACATGACGGACACTCCGGAATCACCTGCCGGGCATGCCGGAACCACCTATCAAAGGTGCCAGAACCACATGCCGGAGACTCTGGAATCACCTGCCGGGCATGCCGGAACCTTCTCTCAGACGTGCCACAACCACTTGCCGGAGAGACCGGAAGCACCTGCCGAGCTCTCCGGAACCACCTGCTGGACATGCCGGAACCACCTGCCTCACAGGCCAAAATCATATGCCGGCTACGCCAAAACCACTGGGTGGACACTCCAGAATCACCTTGCGGGCATGCCGGAACCACGTCATGGACAGACGGCAAACACCTGCCGGACCTGCCGGAACCACCTGCCGAGCACGCCGGAACCACCTGCTCGACTCACCAGAGCCACCTGCCGGACACACCAGAAACACCTGCGGGGTACGCCAGAACCACTTGGAGGACTCTCCGGGATCACCTGCCGGGCATGCCGGAACCACCTCTCAGACGTGCCAGAACCATGTGCCGGACACGCCGGAACCACCTGCCGAGTATGCCGGAACCACCTGCTCCACTCCCCAGAACCACCTGCTGGACACGCCAAAATCACCTGCCGGCTACGCCAGAACCACTCGGCAGACACTCCGGAACCACCTCCAGGACAGACCGGAACCAGCTGCCGGACACGCCGGGACCACCTGCTTGACTCGCCAGAACCACCTGCCGGACACGCCAGAATCACCAGCCGGCTACGCCACAACCACTTGTCGGACACTCCGGAATCAGCTGCCGGGCATGCTGGAACCACCTCTCAGAGGTGCCACAACCACATGCCGGAGACGGCGGAAGCACCTGCCGAGAATGCCGGAAGTTCCTGATCCACTCCCCAGAACCACCTGCCGGACACGCCAAAATCACCTGCCGGCTACGCCAGAACCACTCGGCGGACACTCCAGAATCACCTGCCGGGCATGCCAGCACAACCTCTCAGAAGTGCCAGAAGCACGTGCCGGACAGGCCGGAACCATCTCCCAGACAGACCGGAAACACAGGAAACACTCGCCGGAACCCCCTGCTTGACTCACCGGTCCCACCTGCCGGACACGCCAAAATCGCCTGCCCGCTACACCAGAACCACTTGGTGGACAAGCCGGAAGCACGTGAAGGGCATGCCGACACAACCTCTCAGACGTGCCAGAACCTCGTGCCGGACACCCCAGAACCACCTGCTGGACAGACCGGAACCACCTGCCGGACACGCCAGAACCACCGGCTCGACTCGCCGGAACCATTGCCGGACATGCAAAATCACCTGCCGGCTACGCCAGAACCTCTTGGCGGACACTCCAGAATCACCTGACGGGCTTGCTGGAACCACCTGCCGGTCAGGCCAACATCACCTGCCACCTACGCCAGAACCACTTAGCAGACACTCCGGAAACACCTGTCGGCCTGGCCGCAACCACCTCTCAGACGTGCCAGAACCATGTGCCTGAGATGCCGGAACCACACCCCGAACAGAGCGAAACCACCTGCCAGACCCGCCTGAACCCTCTGGCGAGCACGCCTGATCCACCTGTTCAACTAGCCGGAACCACCTTCCTGACACGCCAAAATCACCTGCCAGGTATACCAGAACCACTTGGTGGACACTCTGGAATCATCTTCCGGACATGCCAGAACCAGCTCTCCGACACACCAGAACCACGTGCCAGAGACGCCGGAAGCACCAGCTGAGCATGCCTGAGCCACCTGCACGACTCGCAAGAAGCACCTGTCGGACAGGCCAAAATCACCTGCCGGGTACGCCAGAAACACTTGGCGGACACTCCGGAATCACCTGTCGGGCATGCCGGAACCACCTCTCAGACGTGCCAGAACCATCTTCCGGACACGCCGTTACCACCTGCCGAGTATGCCGGAACCACCTGATCCACTCCCCAGAACCACCTGCTGGACACGCCAGAATCACCTGCCAGCTACCTCAGAAGCACTCGGCAGACACTCCGGAACCACCTGCAGGGCATGCTGGAACCACATCTCAGAGGTGCCAGAACCACATGCCGGACACTCCGGAATCACATGCCGTGCATGCCGGAACCATCTGTCAGAAGTGCCAGAACCATGTTCTGGACACGCCGGTACCACCTGCCGAGTATGCCGGACCCAGCTGATCCACTCCCCAGAACCACCTACTGGACAGGCCACAATCAACTGCCAGCTATGCCAGAACCACACGGCAGACACTCCGGAATCACATGCCAGGCATTCCGGAACCACCTCTCAGAGCTGCCAGAACCACATGCCGGAGACTCCGGAATCACCTGCCGGGCATGCCGGAACCACCTATCAAAGGTGCCAGAACCACATGCCAGACACTCCGGAATCACTTGCCGGGCATGCCGGAACCACCTATCAAAGGTGCCAGAACCACATGCCGGAGACTCTGGAATCACCTGCCGGGCATGCCGGAACCTTCTCTCAGACGTGCCACAACCACGTGCCGGAGAGACCGGAAGCACCTGCCGAGCTCTCCGGAACCACCTGCTGGACATGCCGGAACCACCTGCCTCACAGGCCAAAATCATATGCCGGCTACGCCAAAACCACTGCGTGGACACTCCAGAATCACCTTGCGGGCATGCCGGAACCACGTCATGGACAGACGGCAAACACCTGCCGGACCTGCCGGAACCACCTGCCGAGCACGCCGGAACCACCTGATCGACTCACCAGAGCCACCTGCCGGACACCCCAGAAACACCTGCGGGGTACGCCAGAACCACTTGGAGGACTCTCCGGGATCACCTGCCGGGCATGCCGGAACCACCTCTCAGACGTGCCAGAACCATGTGCCGGACACGCCGGAACCACCTGCCGAGTATTCCGGAACCACCTGCTCCACTCCCCAGAACCACCTGCTGGACACGCCAAAATCACCTGCCGGCTACGCCAGAACCACTCGGCAGACACTCCGGAACCACCTCCAGGACAGACCGGAACCAGCTGCCGGACACGCCGGGACCACCTGCTTGACTCGCCAGAACCACCTGCCGGACACGCCAGAATCACCAGCCGGCTACGCCACAACCACTTGTCGGACACTCCGGAATCAGCTGCCGGGCATGCTGGAACCACCTCTCAGAGGTGCCACAACCACATGCCGGAGACGGCGGAAGCACCTGCCGAGAATGCCGGAAGTTCCTGATCCACTCCCCAGAACCACCTGCCGGACACGCCAAAATCACCTGCCGGCTACGCCAGAACCACTCGGCGGACACTCCAGAATCACCTGCCGGGCATGCCAGCACAACCTCTCAGAAGTGCCAGAAGCACGTGCCGGACAGGCCGGAACCATCTCCCGGACAGACCGCAAACACAGGAAACACTAGCCGGAACCACCTGCTTGACTCACCGGTCCAACCTGCCGAAATCACCTGCCCCCTACACCAGAACCACTTGGTGGACAAGCCGGAATCACGTGAAGGGCATGCCGACACAACCTCTCAGACGTGCCAGAACCTCGTGCCGGACACCCGAGAACCACCTGCTGGACAGACCAGAACCACCTGCCGGACACGCCGGAACCACTGGCTCGACTCGCCAGAACCATTGCAAGACATGCAAAATCTCCTGCCGGCTACGCCAGAACTACTTGGCGAACACTCCGGAATCACCTGCCGGGCATGGCGGAACCACCTCTCAGACATGCCGGACCCACATGCCAATGACACCGGAAGCACCTGCCGAGCACGCCAGAACCACCTGCTCGACTCGCTAATACCACCTGCTGGACACGCCAAAATCACCTGCCGGCTACGCCACAACCATTTGGTGAACACTTCGGAATCACCTGCCGGGCTGGCTGGAACCACCTGCCGGTCACGCCAACATCACCTGCCAGCTATGCCAGAACCACTTGGCGGACACCATGGAAACACCTGTCGGGCCAGCCGGAACCACCTCTCAGACGTGCCAGAACCATGTGCCTGAGATGCCGGAACCACACCCCGAACAGACCGAAACCACCTGCCCGACCCGCCTGAACCACCTGCCGAGCACGCCGGAACCACCTACTCGACTCGCCGGAACCACCTACCTGACACGCCAAAATCACCTGCCGGGTATGCCAGAACCACTTGGTGGACACTAGGGAATCATCCGCCGGACATGCCAGAACGAGCTCTCAGACACACCAGAACCACGTGCCGGACACGCCGGAAGCACGTGCTGAGCATGCCTGAGCCACATGCTCGACTTGCAAGAAACACCTGCCAGACATGCCAAAATCACCTGCCGGGTACACCAGAACCACGTGGCGGACACTCCGGAATCACCTGTCGGGCATGCCGGAACCACCTCTCAGACGTGCCAGAACCTCGTGCCGGACACGCCAGAACCACCTGCCGGACAGACCGGAACCACCTGCCGGACACGCCGGAACCACCAGCTCGACTCGCCGGAACCACCGCCGGACATGCAAAATCACCTGCCGGCTACGCCAGAACCACTTGGCGAACACTCCCGAATCAGCTGCCGGGCATGCGGGAACCACATATGAGGCTTGCCAGAACCATGTTCCGGACACGCCGGTACCACCTGCCGAGTATGCCGGAACCACCTGATCCACTCCCCAGAACCACCTGCTGGACACGCCAGAATCACCTGCCGTCTACGCCAGAACCACTCGGCGGACACTCCGGAACCACCTGCCGGGCATGCCGGAACCACCTCTCAGAGGTGCCAGAACCACATGCCGGACACTCCGGAATCACCTGCCGGGCATGCCGGAACCATCTCTCAGACGTGCCAGAACCATGTTCCGGACACGCCGCTACCACCTGCCGAGCTCGCCGGAACCACCTGCTGGACACGCCAAAATCACCTGCCGGCTACGCCAGAACCACTTGGCGGACACTCCAGAATCACCTGCCGGGCTTGCTGGAACCACCTCCCGGAAACGCCAACATCACCTGCCAGCTACGCCAGAACCACTTGGCTGACACTCCGGAAACACCTGTCGGGCTGGCCGCAACCACCTCTCAGACGTGCCAGAACCATGTGCCTGAGATGCCGGAACCACACCCCGAACAGACCGAAACCACCTGCCAGACCCGCCTCAACCCCCTGGCGAGCACGCCTGATCCACCTGTTCAACTAGCCGGAACCACCTTCCTGACACGCCAAAATCACCTGCCAGGTATACCAGAACCACTTGGTGGACACTCTGGAATCATCTTGCGGACATGCCAGAACCAGCTCTCAGACACACCAGAACCACGTGCCAGAGACTCCGGAAGCACCAGCTGAGCATGCCTGAGCCACCTGCATGACTCGCAAGAAACACCTGTCGGACAGGCCAAAATCACCTGCCGGGTACGCCAGAAACACTTGGCGGACACTCCGGAATCACCTGTCGGGCATGCCGGAACCACCTCTCAGACTTGCCAGAACCATGTTCTGGACACGCCGGTACCACCTGCCGAGTATGCCGGAACCAGCTGATCCACTCCTCAGAACCACCTACTGGACACGCCAAAATCAACTGCCGGCTATGCCAGAACCACACGGCAGACACTCCGGAATCACATGCCAGGCATTCCGGAACCACCTCTCAGAGGTGCCAGAACCACATGCCGGAGACTCCGGAATCACCTGCCGGGCATGCCGGAACCACCTATCAAAGGTGCCACAACCACATGCCGGAGACTCTGGAATCACCTGCCGTGCATGCCGGAACCTTATCTCAGACGTGCCACAACCACGTGCCGGAGAGACTGGAAGCACCTGCCGAGCTCTCCGGAACCACCTGCTGGACATGCCGGACCCACCTGCCTCACAGGCCAAAATCATATGCCGGCTACGCCAAAACCACTGGGTGGACACTCCAGAATCACCTTGCGGGCATGCCGGAACCACGTCATGAACAGACGGCAAACACCTGCCGGACCTGCCCGAACCACCTGCCGAGCACGCCGGAACCACCTGCTCGACTCACCAGAGCCACCTGCCGGACACACCAGAAACACCTGCGGGGTACGCCAGAACCACTTGGAGGACTCTCCGGGATCACCTGCCGGGCATGCCGGAACCACCTCTCAGACGTGCCAGAACCATGTGCCGGACACGCCGGAACCACCTGCCGAGTATGCCGGAACCACCTGCTCCACTCCCCAGAACCACCTGCTGGACACGCCAAAATCACCTGCCGGCTACGCCAGAACCACTCGGCAGACACTCCGGAACCACCTCCAGGACAGACCGGAACCAGCTGCCGGACACGCCGGGACCACCTGCTTGACTCGCCAGAACCACCTGTCGGACACGCCAGAATCACCAGCCGGCTACGCCACAACCACTTGTCGGACACTCCGGAATCAGCTGCCGGGCATGCTGGAACCACCTCTCAGAGGTGCCACAACCACATGCCGGAGACGGCGGAAGCACCTGCCGAGAATGCCGGAAGTTCCTGATCCACTCCCCAGAACCACCTGCCGGACACGCCAAAATCACCTGCCCGCTACACCAGAACCACTTGGTGGACAAGCCGGAAGCACGTGAAGGGCATGCAGACACAACCTCTCAGACATGCCAGAACCTCGTGCCGGACACCCCAGAACCACCTGCTGGACAGACCGGAACCACCTGCCGGACACGCCAGAACCACCGGCTCGACTCGCCGGAACCATTGCCGGACATGCAAAATCACCTGCCGGCTACGCCAGAACCACTTGGCGAACATTCCGGAATCAACTGCCGGGCATGGCGGAACCACCTCTCAGACATGCCGGAACCACATGCCAATGACACCGGAAGCACCTGCCGAGCACGCCAGAACCACCTGCTGGACACGCCAAAATCACCTGCCGGCTACGCCAGAACCACTTGGCGGACACTCCAGAATCACCTGCCGGGCTTGCTGGAACCACCTGCCAGTCACGCCAACATCACCTGCCAGCTATGCCAGAACCACTTGGCGGACACCATGGAAACACCTGTCGGGCCTGCCGGAACCACCTCTCAGACGTGCCAGAACCATGTGCCTGAGATGCCGGAACCACACCCCGAACAGACCGAAACCACCTGCCAGACCCGCCTGAACCACCTGCCGAGCACGCCGGAACCACCTACTCGACTCGCCGGAACCACCTACCTGACACGCCAAAATCACCTGCCGGGTATGCCAGAACCACTTGGTGGACACTCCGGAATCATCTGCCGGACATGCCCAAACCAGCTCTCAGACACACCAGAACCACGTGCCGGACACTCCGGAAGCACGTGCTGAGCATGCCTGAGCCACATGCTCGACTTGCAAGAAACACCTGCCAGACACGCCAAAATCACCTGCCGGGTACGCCAGAACCACGTGGCGGACACTCCGGAATCACCTGTCGGGCATGCCGGAACCACCTCTCAGACGTGCCAGAACCTCGTGCCGGACACGCCAGAACCACCTGCCGGACAGACCGGAACCACCTGCCGGACACGCCGGAACCACCAGCTCGACTCGCCGGAACCACCGCCGGACACGCCAAAATCACCTGCCGGCTATGCCACAACCATTTGGTGAACACTTCGGAATCACCTGCCGGGCTGGCTGGAACCACATGCCGGACAGACCGGAACCACCTGCCGGACACGCCGCAACCACCGGCTCGACTCGCCGGAACCACCGCTGGACATGCAAAATCATCTGCCGGCTACGCCAGAACCACTTGGCGAACACTCCGGAATCACCTGCCGGGCATGCCAGCACAACCTCTCAGAAGTGCCAGAAGCACCTGCCGGACAGGACAGAACCATCTCCTGGACAGACCGGAAACACAGCAAACACTCGCCGGAACCACCTGCTTGACTCACCGGTCCCACCTGCCGGATACGCCAAAATCACCTGCCCGCTACACCAGAACCACTTGGCGGACAAGCCGGAATCACGTGAAGTGCATGCCGACACAACCTCTCAGACATGCCAGAACCTCGTGCCGGACACCCCAGAACCACCTGCTGGACAGACCGGAACCACCTGCCGGACACGCCGGAACCACCGGCTCGACTCGCCGAAACCATTGCCGGACATGCAAAATAACCTGGGGCTACGCCAGAAGCACTTGGCGAACTCTCCGGAATCACCTGCCGGGCATGGCGGAACCACCTCTCAGACATGCCGGAACCACATGCCAATGACACCGGAAGCACCTGCCGAGCACGCCAGAACCACATGCTCGACTCGCCAAAACCACCTGCTGGACACGCCAAAATCACCTGCCGGCTACGCCACAACCATTTGGTGAACACTTCGGAATCACCTGCCGGGCTGGCTGGAACCACCTGCCGGTCACGCCAACATCACCTGCCAGTTATGCCAGAACTACTTGGCGGACACCATGGAAACACCTGTCGGGCCTGCCGGAACCAGCTCTCTGACGTGCCAGAACCATGTGCCTGAGATGCCGGAACCACACCCCGACCAGACCGAAACCACCTGCCAGACCCGCCTGAACCACCTGCCCAGAACGCCGGAACCACCTAGTCGACTCGCCGGAACCACCTTCCTGACACGCCAACATCATCTGCCGGGTATGCCAGAACCAGTTAGTGGACACTCCAGAATCATCTGCCGGACATGCCAGAACCAGCTCTCAGACACAGCAGAACCACGTGCCGGACACGCCGGAAGCACCTGCTGAGCATGCCTGAGCCACATTCTCGACTTGCAAGAAACATCTGCCAGACAGGCCAAAATCTCCTGCCGGGTACGTCAGAACCACGTGGCGGAAACTCCGGAATCACCTTTAGGGCATGCCGGAACCACCTCTCAGACGTGCCAGGACCTCGTGCCGGACACGCCAGAACCACCTGCCGAACAGACCGGAACTACCTGCCGGACACGCCGGAACCACCGTGTCCACTCGCCGGAACCACCGCCGGACATGCAAATTCACCCGCCGGCTACGCCAGAACCACTTGGCGAACACTCCGGAATCACCTACAGGGCATACCGGAACCACCTCTCAGACTTGCCAGAACCATGTTCCGGACACGCCGGTACCACCTGCCGAGTATGCCGGAACCACCTGATCCACTCCCCAGAACCACCTGCCGGACACGCCAGAATCACCTGCCGGCTACGCCAGAACCACTCGGCGGACACTCCGGAACCACATGACGGGCATGCCGGAACCACAACTCAGTGGTGCCAGAACCACATGCCGGACACTCCAGAATCACCTTGCGGGCATGCCGGAACCACGTCATGGACAGACGGCAAACACCTGCCGGACCTGCCGGAACCACCTGCCTGTCACGCCAACATCACTTTCCAGCTATGCCAGAACGACTTGGCGGACACCATGGAAACACCTGTCGGGCTGCCGGAACCACCTCTCTGACGTGCCACAACCATGTGCCTGAGATGCCGGAACCACACCCCGACCAGACCGAAACCACCTGCCAGACCCGCCTGAACCACCTGCCCAGCACGCCGGAACCACCTACGCGACTCGCCGGAACCACCTTCCTGACACGCAAAAATCACCTGCCGGGTATGCCAGAACCAGTTGGTGGAAACTTCTCCATCATCTGCCGGACATGCCAGAACCAGCTCTCAGACACTCCAGAACCACGTGCCGGACACGCCGGAAGCACCTGCTGAGCATGCCTGATCCACATGCTTGACTTGCAAGAAACATCTGCCAGAAAGGCTAAAATCACCTGCCGGGTACGCCAGAACCACGCGGCGGACACTCCGGAATCACCTCTGGGGCATGCCGGAACCACCTCTCAGACGTGCCAGAACATCGTGCCAGACACGCCAGAACCACCTGCCGGACAGACCGGAACCACCTGCCGGACACGCCGCAATGACCGGCTCGACTTGCCGGAACCACCGCCGGACATGCAAAATCACCCGCCGGCTACGCCGGAACCACTTGGCGAACACTCCGGAATCACCTGCCGGGCAAACCGGAACCACCTCTCAGACGTGCCAGAACCATATTCCGGGCACGCCGGTACCACCTGCTGAGCTCGCCGGAACCACCTGCTGGACATGCCAAAATCAACTGCCGGCTACGCCATAACCACGCGGCAGACACTCCGGAATCACCTGCCGGGCTTGCTGGAACCACCTGCCGGTCACACCAACATCACCTGCCAGCTACGCCAGAACCACTTCGGGACACTCCGGAAACACCTGTCGGGACGGCCGGAACCACCTCTCAGACGTGCCAGAACCATGTGCCTGAGATGCCGGAACCACACCCCGAACAGACTGACACCACCTGCCAGACCCGCCTGGACCACCTGCCAAGCACGCCTGATCCACCTGCTCAACTAGCCGGGACCACCTTCCTGACACGCCAAAATCACCTGCCAGGTATACCAGAACCACTTGATGGACACTCCGGAATAATCTGCCGGACATGCCAGAACCAGCTCTCAGACACACCAGAACCACGTGCCAGAGACGCTGGAAGCACCAGCTGAGCATGCCTGAGCCACCTGCACGACTCGCAAGAAACACCTGTCGGACAGGCCAAAATCACCTGCCGGGTACGCCAGAACACTTGGCGGACACTCCGGAATCACCTGTCGGGCGTGCCGGAACCACCTCTCAGACTTGCCAGAACCATGTTCTGGACACGCCGGTACCACCTGCTGAGTATGCCGGAACCAGCTGATCCACACCCCAGAACCAGCTACTGGACACGCCAAAATCAACTTCCGGCTACGCCAGAACCACTCGGCAGACACTCCGGAATCACATGCCAGGCATTCCGGAACAACCTCTCAGAGGTGCCAGAACCACATGCCGGACACTCCGGAATCACCTCTGGGGCTTGCCGGAACCACCTCTCAGACGTGCCAGAACATCGTGCCAGACACGCCAGAACCACGTGCCGGACAGACCGGAACCACCTGCCGGACACGCCGCAACCACCAGCTCGACTCGCCGGGACCACCGCCAGACATGCAAAATCACCTGCCGGCTATGCCAGAACCACTAGGCGAACACTCCGGAATCACCTGCCGGGCATGCCGGAACCACCTCTCAGACTTGCCAGAACCATGTTCCGGACACGCCGGTACCACATGCCGAGTATGCCGGAACCACCTGATCCACTCCCCAGAACCACTTTCCGGACACGCTAAAATCACCTGCCGGCTACGCCAGAACCACTTGGCGGACACTCCAGAATCACCTTGCGGGCATGCCGGAACCACGTCATGTACAGACGGCAAACACCAGCCGGACCTGCCGGAACCACCTGCCGAGCACACCGGAACGACCTGCTCGACTCACCAGAGCCACCTGCCGGACACACCAGAAACACCTGCGGGGTACGCCAGAACCACTCGGCAGACACTCCGGAATCACCTGCCGGGCATGCCGGAACCATTTCTCAAACGTGCCAGAACCACATGCCGGACACTCCGGAATCACGTGCCAGGCATGCCGGAACCATCTCTCAGACGTGCCACAACCACGTGCCGGAGAGACCGGAAGCACCTGCCGAGCTCGCCGGAACCACCTGCTGGACATGCCGGAACCACCTGCCTCACAGGCCAAAATCATATGCCGTCTATGCCAAAACCACTTGTTGGACACTCCAGAATCACCTGCCGGGCATGCTGGAACCATCTCTCAGACGTGCCAGAACCATGTGCCGCACACGCCGGAAGCACATGCCGAGTATGCCCGAAACAACTGCTCTACTTCCCAGCACCACCTGCTGGACACGCCAAAATCACCCGCCAGCTGCTCCAGAACCACTCGGCAGACACTCCGGAACCACCTCCAGGACAGACCGGAACAACCTGCCGGACACGCCCTGACCACTTGCTTGACTCGCCAGAACCATCTGCCGGACACGCCAGAATCACCAGCCGTCTACGCCACAACCACTTGTCAGACACTGCGGAATCACCTGCCGGTCATGCTGGAACCACCTCTCAGAGGTGCCACAACCACATGCCGGAGACGGAGGAAGCACCTGCCGAGAATGTCGGAAGCTCCTGATCCACTCCCCAGAACCACCTGCCGGACACGCCAAAATCACCTGCCGGCTACGCCAGAACCACTCGGCGGACACTCCAGAATCACCTGCCGGGCATGCCAGCACAACCTCTCAGAAGTGCCAGAAGCACGTGCCGGACAGCCCGGAACCATCTCCCGGACAGACCGGAAACACAGGAAACACTCGCCGGAACCACCTGCTTGACTCACCGGTCCCACCTGCCGGACACGCCAAAATCACCTGCCCGCTACACCAGAACCACTTGGTGGACAAGCCGGAATCACGTGAAGGGCATGCCGACACAACCTCTCAGACGTGCCAGAACCTCGTGCTGGACACCCCAGAACCACCTGCTGGACAGACCGGAACCACCTGCCGGACACGCCAGAACCACCGGCTCGACTCGCCGGAACCATTGCCGGACATGCAAAATCACCTGCCGGCTACGCCAGAACCACTTGGCGAACACTCCGGAATCACCTGCCGGGCATGGCGGAACCACCTCTCAGACATGCCGGAACCACATGCCAATGACACCGGAAGCACCTGCCGAGAACGCCAGAACCACCTGCTCGACTCGCCAAAACCACCTGCTGGACACGCCAAAATCACCTGCCGGCTACGCCACAACCATTTGGTGAAAACTTCGGAATCACCTGCCGGGCTGGCTAGAACCACCTGCCGGTCACGCCATCATCACCTGCCAGCTACGCCAGAACCACTTGGCAGACACTCCGGAAACACCTGTCGGGCTGGCCACAACCACCCCTCAGACGTGCCAGAACCATGTGCCTGAGATGCCGGAACCACACCCCGAACAGGCCGAAAACACCCGCCAGACCCTTCTGAACCACCTGCGGAGCACGCCGGAACCACCTACTCGACTCGCCGGAACCACCTACCTGACACGCCAAAATCACCTGCCGGGTATGCCAGAACCACTTGGTGGACACTCCGGAATGATCTGCCGGACATGCCAGAACCAGATCTCAGACACACCAGAAACACGTGCCGGACACGCCGGAAGCATGTGCTGAGCATGCCTGAGCCACATGCTCGACTTGCAAGAAACACCTGCCAGACACGCCAAAATCACCTGCCGGGTACGCCAGAACCACGTGGCGGACACTCCGGAATCACCTGTCGGGCATGCCGGAACCACCTCTCAGACGTGCCAGAACCTCGTGCCGGACACGCCAGAACCACCTGCCGGACAGACAGGAACCACCTGCCGGACACTCCGGAACCACCGGCTCGACTCCCCGGAACCACCGCCCGACATGCAAAATCACCTGCCGGCTACGCCAGAACCACTTGGCGAACACTCCCGAATCAGCTGCCGGGCATGCCGGAACCACCTATCAGGCTGGCCAGAACCATGTTCCGGACAAGCCGGTACCACCTGCCGAGTATGCCGGAACCACCTGATCCACTCCCCAGAACCACCTGCTGGACACGCCAGAATCACCTGCCGTCTACGCCAGAACCACTCGGCAGACACTCCGGAACCACCTGCCGGGCATGCCGGAACCACCTCTCAGAGGTGCCAGAACCACATGCCGGACACTCCGGAATCACCTGCCGGGCATGCCGGAACCATCTCTCAGACGTGCCAGAACCATGTTCCGGACACGCCGCTACCACCTGCCGAGCTCGCCGGAACCACCTGCTGGACACGCCAAAATCACCTGCCGGCTACGCCAGAACCACTTGGCAGACACTCCAGAATCACCTGCCGGGCTTGCTGGAACCACCTGCCGGTCACGCCATCATCACCTGCCAGCTACGCCAGAACCACTTGGCAGACACTCCGGAAACACCTGTCGGGCTGGCCGCAACCACCTCTCAGACGTGCCAGAACCATGTGCCTGAGATGCCGGAACCACACCCCGAACAGACCGAAACCACCTGCCAGACCCGCCTGAACCCCCTGGCGAGCACGCCTGATCCACCTCTTCAACTAGCCGGAACCACCTTCCTGACACGCCAAAATCACCTGCCAGGTATACCAGAACCACTTGGTGGACACTCTGGAATCATCTTACGGACATGCCAGAACCAGCTCTCCGACACACCAGAACCACGTGCCAGAGACGCCGGAAGCACCAGCTGAGCATGCCTGAGCCACCTGCACGACTCGCAAGAAACACCTGTCGGACAGGCCAAAATCACCTGCCGGGTACGCCAGAAACACTTGGCGGACACCCCAGAATCACCTGCCGGGCATGCCAGCACAACCTCTCAGAAGTGCCAGAAGCACGTGCCGGACAGGCCGGAACCATCTCCCGGACAGACCGGAAACACAGGAAATACTCGCCGGAACCACCTGCTTGACTCACCGGTCCCACCTGCCGGACACGCCAAAATCACCTGCCCGCTACACCAGAACCACTTGGTGGACAAGCCGGAATCACGTGAAGGGCATGCCGACACAACCTCTCAGACGTGCCAGAGCCTCGTGCCGGACACCCCAGAACCACCTGCTGGATAGACCGGAACCACCTGCCGGACACGCCAGAACCACCGGCTCGACTCGCCGGAACCATTGCCGGACATGCAAAATCACCTGCCGGCTACGCCAGAACCACTTGGCGAACACTCCGGAATCACCTGCCGGGCATGGCGGAACCACCTCTCAGACATGCCGGAACCACATGCCAATGACACCGGAAGCACCTGACGAGCACGCCAGAACCACCTCCTCGACTCGCCAAAACCACCTGCTGGACACGCCAAAATCACCTGCCGGCTACGCCACAACCATTTGGTGAACACTTCGGAATCACCTGCCGGTCTGGCTGGAACCACCTGCCGGTCACGCCAACATCACCTGCCAGCTATGCCAGAACCACTTGGCGGACACCATGGAAACACCTGTCGGGCCGGCCGGAACCACCTCTCAGACGTGCCAGAACCATGTGCCTGAGATGCCGGAACCACACCCCGAACAGACCGAAACCACCCGCCAGACCCTTCTGAACCACCTGCCGAGCACGCCGGAACCACCTAGTCGACTCGCCGGAACCACCTACCTGACACGCCAAAATCACCTGCCGGGTATGCCAGAACCACTTGGTGGACACTCCGGAATCATCCGCCGGACATGCCAGAACCAGCTCTCAGACACACCAGAACCACGTGCCAGACACACCGGAAGCATGTGCTGAGCATGCCTGAGCCACCTGCACGACTCGCAAGAAACACCTGCCGGACACACCAGAATCACCAGCCGGCTACGCCACAACCACTTGTCGGACTCTCCGGAATCAGCTGCCGGGCATGCTGGAACCACCTCTCAGAGGTGCCACAACCACATGCCGGAGACGGCGGAAGCACCTGCCGAGAATGCCGGAAGTTCCTGACCCACTCCCCAGAACCACCTGCCGGACACGCCAAAATCACCTGCCGGCTACGCCAGAACCACTCGGCGGACACTCCAGAATCACCTGCCGGGCATGCCAGCACAACCTCTCAGAAGTGCCAGAAGCACGTGCCGGACAGGCCGGAACCATCTCCCGGACAGACCGGAAACACAGGAAACACTCGCCGGAACCACCTGCTTGACTCACCGGTCCCACCTGCCGGACACGCCAAAATCACCTGCCCGCTACACCAGAACCACTTGGTGGACAAGCCGGAATCACGTGAAGGGCATGCCGACACAACCTCTCAGACGTGCCAGAACCTCGTGCCGGACACGCCAGAACCACCTGCCGGACAGACCGGAACCACCTGCCGGACACGCCGGAACCACCAGCTCGAATCGCTGGAACCATAGCCGGACATGCAAAATCACCTGCCTGCTACGCCAGAACCACTTGGCGAACACTCCCGAATCAACTGCCGGGCATGCCGGAACCACCTATCAGGCTTGCCAGAACCATGTTCCGGACACGCCGGTACCACCTGCCGAGTATGCTGGAACCACCTGATCCACTCCCCAGAACGACCTGCTGGACACGCCAGAATCACCTGCCGTCTACGCCAGAACCACTCGGCAGACACTCCGGAACCACCTGCCGGGCATGCCGGAACCACCTCTCAGAGGTGCCAGAACCAGATGCCGGACACTCCGGAATCACCTGCCGGGCATGCCAGAACCATCTCTCAGACGTGCCAGAACCATGTTCCGGACACGCCGCTACCACCTGCCGAGCTCGCCGGAACCAACTGCGGGACACGCCAAAATCACCTGCCGGCTACGCCAGAACCACTTGGCGGACACTCCGGAATCACCTGCCGGGCTTGCTGGAACCACCTGCCGGTCACGCCATCATCACCTGCCAGCTACGCCAGAACCACTTGGCAGACACTCCGGAAACACCTGTCGGGCTGGCCGCAACCACCTCTCAGACGTGCCAGAACCATGTGCCTGAGATGCCGGAACCACACCCCGAACAGACCGAAACCACCTGCCAGACCCGCCTGAACCCCCTGGCGAGCACGCCTGATCCACCTGTTCAACTAGCCGGAACCACCTTCCTGACACGCCAAAATCACCTGCCAGGTATACCAGAACCACTTGGTGGACACTCTGGAATCATCTTCCGGACATGCCAGAAGTAGCTCTCATACACACCAGAACCACGTGCCAGAGACGCCGGAAGCACCAGCTGAGCATGCCTGAGCCACCTGCACGACTCGCAAGTAACACCTCTCGGACAGGCCAAAATCACCTGCCGGGTACGCCAGAAACACTTGGCGGACACTCCGGAATCACCTGTCAGGCATGCCGGAACCACCTCTCAGACTTGCCAGAACCATGTTCTGGACACGCCGGTACCACCTGCCGAGTATGCCAGAACCAGCTGATCCACTCCCCAGAACCACCTACTGGACACGCCAAAATCAACTGCCGGCTATGCCAGAACCACAAGGCAGACACTCCGGAATCACATGCCAGGCATTCCGGAACCACCTCTCAGAGGTGCCAGAACCACATGCCGGAGACTCCGGAATCACCTGCCTGGCATGCCGGAACCTTCTCTCAGACGTGCCACAACCACGTGCCGGAGAGACCGGAAGCACCTGCCGAGCTCTCCGGAACCACCTGCTGGACATGCCGGAACCACCTGCCTCACAGGCCAAAATCATATGCCGGCTACGCCAAAACCACTGGGTGGACACTCCAGAATCACCTTGCGGGCATGCCGGAACCACGTCATGGACAGACGGCAAACACCTGCCGGACCTGCCGGAACCACCTGCCGAGCACGCCGGATCCACCTGCTCGACTCACCAGAGCCACCTGCCGGACACACCAGAAACACCTGCGGGGTACGCCAGAACCACTTGGAGGACTCTCCGGGATCACCTGCCAGGCATGCCGGAACCACCTCTCAGATGTGCCAGAACCATGTGCCGGACACGCCGGAACCACCTGCCGAGTATGCCGGAACCACCTGCTCCACTCCCCAGAACCACCTGCTGGACACGCCAAAATCACCTGCCGGCTACGCCACACCCATTTGGTGAACACTTCGGAATCACCTGCCGGGCTGGCTGGAACCACCTGCCGGTCACGCCAACATCACCTTCCAGCTATGCCAGAACCACTTGGCGGACACCATGGAAACACCTGTCGGGCCGGCCGGAACCACCTCTCAGACGTGCCAGAACCATGTGCCTGAGATGCCGGAACCACACCCCGAACAGACCGAAACCACCTGCCAGACCCGCCTGAACCACCTGCCAAGCACGCCGGAACCACCTACTCGACTCGCCGGAACCACATACCTGACACGCCAAAATCACCTGCAGGGTATGCCAGAACCACTTGGTGGACACTCCGGAATCATCTGCCGGACATGCCAGAACCAGCTCTCAGACACACCAGAACCACGTGCCCGAGACGCCGGAAGCACCAGCTGAGCATGCCTGAGCCACCTGCACGACTCGCAAGTAACACCTCTCGGACAGGCCAAAATCACCTGCCGGGTACGCCAGAAACACTTGGCGGACACTCCGGAATCACCTGTCAGGCATGCCGGAACCACCTCTCAGACTTGCCAGAACCATGTTCTGGACACGCCGGTACCACCTGCCGAGTATGCCAGAACCAGCTGATCCACTCCCCAGAACCACCTACTGGACACGCCAAAATCAACTGCCGGCTATGCCATAACCACAAGGCAGACACTCCGGAATCACATGCCAGGCATTCCGGAACCACCTCTCAGAGGTGCCAGAACCACATGCCGGAGACTCCGGAATCACCTGCCTGGCATGCCGGAACCTTCTCTCAGACGTGCCACAACCACGTGCCGTAGAGACCGGAAGCACCTGCCGAGCTCTCCGGAACCACCTGCTGGACATGCCGGAACCACCTGCCTCACAGGCCAAAATCATATGCCGGCTACGCCAAAACCACTGGGTGGACACTCCAGAATCACCTTGCGGGCATGCCGGAACCACGTCATGGACAGACGGCAAACACCTGCCGGACCTGCCGGAACCACCTGCCGAGCACGCCGGATCCACCTGCTCGACTCACCAGAGCCACCTGCCGGACACACCAGAAACACCTGCGGGGTACGCCAGAACCACTTGGAGGACTCTCCGGGATCACCTGCCGGGCATGCCGGAACCACCTCTCACATGTGCCAGAACCATGTGCCGGACACGCCGGAACCACCTGCCGAGTATGCCGGAACCACCTGCTCCACTCCACAGAACCACCTGCTGGACACGCCAAAATCACCTGCCGGCTACGCCAGAACCATTTGGCGAACACTCCCGGATCAGCTGCCGGGCATGCCGCAACCACCTATCAGGCTTGCCAGAACCATGTTCCGGACACGCCGGTACCACCTGCCGAGTATGCTGGAACCACCTGATCCACTCCCCAGAACGACCTGCTGGACACGCCAGAATCAACTGCCGTCTACGCCAGAACCACTCGGCAGACACTCCGGAACCACCTGCCGGGCATGCCGGAACCACCTCTCAGAGGTGCCAGAACCACATGCCGGACACTCCGGAATCACCTGCCGGGCATGCCGGAACCATCTCTCAGACGTGCCAGAACCATGTTCCGGACACGCCGCTACCACCTGCCGAGCTCGCCGGAACCAACTGCGGGACACGCCAAAATCACCTGCCGGCTACGCCAGAACCACTTGGCGGACACTCCGGAATCACCTGCCGGGCTTGCTGGAACCACCTGCCGGTCACGCCAACATCACCTGCCAGCTACGCCAGAACCACTTGGCTGACACTCCGGAAACACCTGTCGGGCTGGCCGCAACCACCTCTCAGACGTGCCAGAACCATGTGCCTGAGATGCCGGAACCACACCCCGAACAGACCGAAACCACCTGCCAGACCCGCCTGAACCCCCTGGCGAGCACGCCTGATCCACCTGTTCAACTAGCCGGAACCACCTTCCTGACACGCCAAAATCACCTGCCAGGTATACCAGAACCACTTGGTGGACACTCTGGAATCATCTTCCGGACATGCCAGAAGTAGCTCTCAGACACACCAGAACCACGTGCCAGAGACGCCGGAAGCACCAGCTGAGCATGCCTGAGCCACCTGCACGACTCGCAAGTAACACCTCTCGGACAGGCCAAAATCACCTGCCGGGTACGCCAGAAACACTTGGCGGACACTCCGGAATCACCTGTCGGGCATGCCGGAACCACCTCTCAGACTTGCCAGAACCATGTTCTGGACACGCCGCTACCACCTGCCGAGTATGCCAGAACCAGCTGATCCACTCCCCAGAACCACCTGCTGAACACGCCAAAATCACCTGCCGGCTACGCCACAACCATTTGGTGAACACTTCAGAATCACCTGCCGGGCTGGCTGGAACCACCTGCCGGTCACGCCAACATCACCTGCCAGCTATGCCAGAACCACTTGGCGGACACCATGGAAACACCTGTCGGGCCGGCCGGAACCACCTCTCAGACGTGCCAGAACCATGTGCCTGAGATGCCGGAACCACACCCCGAACAGACCGAAACCACCTGCCAGACCCGCCTGAACCACCTGCCGAGCACGCCGGAACCACCTACTCGACTCGCCGGAACCACCTACCTGACACGCCAAAATCACCTGCCGGGTATGCCAGAACCACTTGGTGGACACTCCGGAATCATCTGCCGGACATGCCAGAACCAGCTCTCAGACACACCAGAACCACGTGCCGGACATGCCGGAAGCACGTGCTGAGCATGCCTGAGGCACATGCTCGACTTGCAAGAAACACCTGCCAGACACGCCAAAATCACCTGCCGGGTACGCCAGAACCACGTGGCGGACACTCTGGAATCACCTGTCGGGAATGCCGGAACCACCTCTCAGACGTGCCAGAACCTCGTGCCGGACACGCCAGAACCACCTGCCGGACAGACCGGAACCACCTGCCGGACACGCCGGAACCACCAGCTCGACTCGCCGGAACCACCGCCGGACATGCAAAATCACCTGCCGGCTACGCCAGAACCATTTGGCGAACACTCCCGGTCAGCTGCCGGGCATGCCGGAACCATGTTCTGGACACTCCGGTACCACCTGCCGAGTATGCCGGAACAACCTGATCCACTCCCCAGAACCACCTGCTGGACACGCCAGAATCACCTGCCGTCTACGATAGAACCACTCGGCAGACACCCCGGAACCACCTGCCGGGCATGCCGGAACCACCTCTCAGAGGTGCCAGAACCACATGCCGGACACTCCGGAATCACCTGCCGGGTATGCCGGAAACATCTCTCAGACGTGCCAGAACCATGTTCCGGACACGCCGCTACCACCTGCCGAGCTTGCCGGAACCACCTGCTGGACACGCCAAAATCACGTGCCGGCCACGCCAGAACCACTCAGCAGAAACTCCGGAACCACCTCCAGAACAGACCGGAACCAGCTGCCGGACACGCTGGGACCACCTGCTTGACTCGCCAGAACCACCTGCCGGACACGCCAGAATCACCAGCCGGCTACGCCACAACCACTTGTCGGACACTCCGGAATCAGCTGCCGGGCATGCTGGAACCACCTCTAAGAGGTGCCACAACCACATGCCGGAGACGGAGGAAGCACCTGCCGAGAATGCCGGAAGCTCCTGATCAACTCCCGAGAACCACCTGCCGAACACGCCAAAATCACCTGCCGGCTACGCCAGAACCACTCGGCGGACACTCCAGAATCACCTGCCGGGCATGCCAGCACAACCTCTCAGAAGTGCCAGAAGCACGTGCCGGACAGGCCGGAACCATCTCCCGGACAGACCGGAAACACAGGAAACACTCGCCGGAACCACCTGCTTGACTCACCGGTCCCACCTGCCGGACACGCCAAAATCACCTGCCCGCTACACCAGAACCACTTGGTGGACAAGCCGGAATCACGTGAAGGGCATGCCGACACAACCTCTCAGACGTGCCAGAACCTCGTGCCGGACACCCCAGAACCACCTGCTGGACAGACCGGAACCACCTGCCGGACACGCCAGAACCACCGGCTCGACTCGCCGGAACCATTGCCGGACATGCAAAATCACCTGCCGGCTACGCCAGAACCACTTGGCGAACACTCCGGAATCACCTGTCGGGCATGGCGGAACCACCTCTCAGACATGCCGGAACCACATGCCAATGACACCGGAAGCACCTGCCGAGCACGCCAGAACCACCTCCTCGACTCGCCAAAACCACCTGCTGGACACGCCAAAATCACCTGCCGGCTACGCCACAACCATTTGGTGAACACTTCGGAATCACCTGCCGGGCTGGGTGGAACCACCTGCCGGTCACGCCAACATCACCTGCCAGCTATGCCAGAACCACTTGGCGGACACCATGGAAACACCTGTCGGGCCGGCCGGAACCACCTCTCAGACGTGCCAGAACCATGTGCCTGAGATGCTGGAACCACACCCCGAACAGACCGAAACCACCCGCCAGACCCGCCTGAACCACCTGCCGAGCACGCCGGAACCACCTACTCGACTCGCCGGAACCACCTACCTGACACGCCAAAATCACCTGCCGGGTATGCCAGAACCAATTGGTGGACACTCCGGAATCATCCGCCGGACATGCGAGAACCACCTCTCAGACACACCAGCACCACGTGCCGGACACGCCGGAAGCATGTGCTGAGCATGCCTGAGCCACATGCTCGACTTGCAAGAAACACCTGCCAGACACGCCAAAATCACCTGCCGGGTACGCCAGAACCACGTGGCGGACACTCCGGAATCACCTGTCGGGCAGGCCGGAACCACGTCTCAGACGTGCCAGAACCTCGTGCCGGACACGCCAGAACCACCTGCCGGACAGACAGGAACCACCTGCCGGACACTCTGGAACCACCAGCTTGACTCGCCGGAACCACCGCCCGACATGCAAAATCACCTGCCGGCTACGCCAGAACCACTTGGCGAACACTCCCGAATCAGCTGCCGGGCATGCCGGAACCACCGATCAGGCTTGCCAGAACCATGTTCCGGACACGCCGGTACCACCTGCCGAGTATGCCGGAACCACCTGATCCACTCCCCAGAACCACCTGCTGGACACGCCAGAATCACCTGCCGTCTACGCCAGAACCACTCGGCAGACACTCCGGAACCACCTGCCGGGCATGCCGGAACCACCTCTCAGAGGTGCCAGAACCACATGCCGGACACTCCGGAATCACCTGCCGGGCATGCCGGAACCATCTCTCAGACGTGCCAGAACCATGTTCCGGACACGCCGCTACCACCTGCCGAGCTCGCCGGAACCACCTGCTGGACACGCCAAAATCACCTGCCGGCTACGCCAGAACCACTTGGCGGACACTCCAGAATCACCTGCCGGGCTTGCTGGAACCACCTCCCGGAAACGCCAACATCACCTGCCAGCTACGCCAGAACCACTTGGCTGACACTCCGGAAACACCTGTCGGGCTGGCCGCAACCACCTCTCAGACGTGCCAGAACCATGTGCCTGAGATGCCGGAACCACACCCCGAACAGACCGAAACCACCTGCCAGACCCGCCTCAACCCCCTGGCGAGCACGCCTGATCCACCTGTTCAACTAGCCGGAACCACCTTCCTGACACGCCAAAATCACCTGCCAGGTATACCAGAACCACTTGGTGGACACTCTGGAATCATCTTGCGGACATGCCAGAACCAGCTCTCAGACACACCAGAACCACGTGCCAGAGACTCCGGAAGCACCAGCTGAGCATGCCTGAGCCACCTGCACGACTCGCAAGAAACACCTGTCGGACAGGCCAAAATCACCTGGCGGGTACGCCAGAAACACTTGGCGGACACTCCGGAATCACCTGTCGGGCATGCTGGAACCACCTCTCAGACTTGCCAGAACCATGTTCTGGACACGCCGGTACCACCTGCCGAGTATGCCGGAACCAGCTGATCCACTCCTCAGAACCACCTACTGGACACGCCAAAATCAACTGCCGGCTATGCCAGAACCACACGGCAGACACTCCGGAATCACATGCCAGGCATTCCGGAACCACCTCTCAGAGGTGCCAGAACCACATGCCGGAGACTCAGGAATCACCTGCCGGGCATGCCGGAACCAACTATCAAAGGTGCCAGAACCACATGCCGGAGACTCTGGAATCACCTGCCGGGCATGCCGGAACCTTATCTCAGACGTGCCACAACCACGTGCCGGAGAGACTGGAAGCACCTGCCGAGCTCTCCGGAACCACCTGCTGGACATGCCGGACCCACCTGCCTCACAGGCCAAAATCATATGCCGGCTACGCCAAAACCACTGGGTGGACACTCCAGAATCACCTTGCGGGCATGCAGGAACCACGTCATGGACAGACGGCAAACACCTGCCGGACCTGCCGGAACCACCTGCCGAGCACGCCGGAACCACCTGCTCGACTCACCAGAGCCACCTGCCGGACACACCAGAAACACCTGCGGGGTACGCCAGAACCACTTGGAGGACTCTCCGGGATCACCTGCCGGGCATGCCGGAACCACCTCTCAGACGTGCCAGAACCATGTGCCGGACACGCCGGAACCACCTTCCGAGTATGCCGGAACCACCTGCTCCACTCCCCAGAACCACCTGCTGGACACGCCAAAATCACCTGCCGGCTACGCCAGAACCACTCGGCAGACACTCCGGAACCACCTCCAGGACAGACCGGAACCAGCTGCCGGACACGCCGGGACCACCTGCTTGACTCGCCAGAACCACCTGCCGGACACGCCAGAATCACCAGCCGGCTACGCCACAACCACTTGTCGGACACTCCGGAATCAGCTGCCGGGCATGCTGGAACCACCTCTCAGAGGTGCCACAACCACATGCCGGAGACGGCGGAAGCACCTGCCGAGAATGCCGGAAGTTCCTGATCCACTCCCCAGAACCACCTGCCGGACACGCCAAAATCACCTGCCCGCTACACCAGAACCACTTGGTGGACAAGCCGGAAGCACGTGAAGGGCATGCAGACACAACCTCTCAGACGTGCCAGAACCTCGTGCCGGACACCCCAGAACCACCTGCTGGACAGACCGGAACCACCTGCCGGACACGCCAGAACCACCGGCTCGACTCGCCGGAACCATTGCCGGACATGCAAAATCACCTGCCGGCTACGCCAGAACCACTTGGCGAACATTCCGGAATCAACTGCCGGGCATGGCGGAACCACCTCTCAGACATGCCGGAACCACATGCCAATGACACCGGAAGCACCTGCCGAGCACGCCAGAACCACCTGCTCGACTCGCCAAAACCACCTGCTGGACACGCCAAAATCACCTGCCGGCTACGCCAGAACCACTTGGCGGACACTCCAGAATCACCTGCCGGGCTTGCTGGAACCACCTGCCGGTCACGCCAACATCACCTGCCAGCTATGCCAGAACCACTTGGCGGACACCATGGAAACACCTGTCGGGCCGGCCGGAACCACCTCTCAGACGTGCCAGAACCATGTGCCTGAGATGCCGGAACCACACCCCGAACAGACCGAAACCACCTGCCAGACCCGCCTGAACCACCTGCCGAGCACGCCGGAACCACCTACTCGACTCGCCGGAACCACCTAGCTGACACGCCAAAATCACCTGCCGGGTATGCCAGAACCACTTGGTGGACACTCCGGAATCATCTGCCGGACATGCCAGAACCAGCTCTCAGACACACCAGAACCACGTGCCGGACACTCCGGAAGCATGTGCTGAGCATGCCTGAGCCACATGCTCGACTTGCAAGAAACACCTGCCAGACACGCCAAAATCACCTGCCGGGTACGCCAGAACCACGTGGCGGACACTCCGGAATCACCTGTCGGGCATGCCGGAACCACCTCTCAGACGTGCCAGAACCACATGCCGGACACTCCGGAATCACCTGCTGGGCATGCCGGAACCATCACTCAGACGTGCCAGAACCATGTTCCGGACACGCCGCTACCACCTGCCGAGCTCGCCGGAACCACCTGCTGGACACGCCAAAATCGCCTGCCGGCTACGCCAGAACCACTTGGCGGACACTCCAGAATCACCTGCCGGGCTTGCTGGAACCACCTGCCTGTCACGCCAACATCACCTGCCAGCTACGCCAGAACCACTTGGCAGACACTCCGGAAACACCTGTCGGGCTGGCCGCAACCACCTCTCAGACGTGCCAGAACCATGAGCCTGAGATGCCGGAACCACACCCCGAACAGACCGAAACCACCTGCCAGACCCGCCTGAACCCCCTGGCGAGCACGCCTGATCCACCTGTTCAACTAGCCGGAACCACCTTCCTGACACGCCAAAATCACCTGCCAGGTATACCAGAACCACTTGGTGGACACTCTGGAATCATCTTCCAGACACGCCAGGACCAGCTTTCAGACACACCAGAACCATGTGCCAGAGACGCCGGAAGCACCAGCTGAGCATGCCTGAGCCACCTGCACGACCCGCAAGAAACACCTGTCGGACAGGCCAAAATCACCTGCCGGGTACGCCAGAAACACTTGGCGGACACTCCGGAATCACCTGTCGGGCATGCCGGAACCACCTCTCAGACTTGCCAGAACCATGTTCTGGACACGCCGGTACCACCTGCCGAAACCAGCTGATCCACTCCCCAGAACCACCTACTGGACACGCCAAAATCAACTGCCGGCTATGCCAGAACCACACGGCAGACACTCCGGAATCACATGCCAGGCATTCCGGAACCACCTCTCAGAGGTGCCAGAACCACATGCCGGAGACTCCGGAATCACCTGCCGGGCATGCCGGAAACACCTATCAAAGGTGCCAGAACCACATGCCGGAGACTCTGGAATCACCTGCCGGGCATGCCGGAACCTTCTCTCAGACGTGCCACAACCACGTGCCGGAGAGACCGCAAGCACCTGCCGAGCTCTCCGGAACCACCTGCTGGACATGCCGGAACCACCTGCCTCACAGGCCAAAATCATATGCCGGCTACGCCAAAACCACTGGGTGGACACTCCAGAATCACCTTGCGGGCATGCCGGAACCACGTCATGGACAGACGGCAAACACCTGCCGGACCTGCCGGAACCACCTGCCGAGCACGCCGGAACCACCTGCTCGACTCACCAGAGCCACCTGCCGGACACACCAGAAACACCTGCGGGGTACGCCAGAACCACTTGGAGGACTCTCCGGGATCACATGCCGGGCATGCCGGAACCACCTCTCAGACGTGCCAGAACCATGTGCCGGACACGCCGGAACCACCTTCCGAGTATGCCGGAACCACCTGCTCCACTCCCCAGAACCACCTGCTGGACACGCCAAAATCACCTGCCGGCTACGCCAGAACCACTCGGCAGACACTCCGGAACCACCTCCAGGACAGACCGGAACCAGCTGCCGGACACGCCAGGACCACCTGCTTGACTCGCCAGAACCACCTGCCGGACACGCCAGAATCACCAGCCGTCTACGCCACAACTACTTGTCGGACACTCCGGAATCAGCTGCCGGGCATGCTGGAACCACCTCTCAGAGGTGCCACAACCACCTGCCGGAGACGGCGGAAGCACCTGCCGAGAATGCCGGAAGTTCCTGATCCACTCCCCAGAACCACCTGCCGGACACGCCAAAATCACCTGCCTGCTACGCCAGAACCACTCGGCGGACACTCCAGAATCACCTGCCGGGCATGCCAGCACAACCTCTCAGAAGTGCCAGAAGCACGTGCCGGACAGGCCGGAACCATCTCCCGGACAGACCGGAAACACAGGAAACACTCGCCGGAACCACCTGCTTGACTCACCGGTCCCACCTGCCGGACACGCCAAAATCACCTGCCCGCTACACCAGAACCACTTGGTGGACAAGCCGGAAGCACGTGAAGGGCATGCCGACACAACCTCTCAGACGTGCCAGAACCTCGTGCTGGACACCCCAGAACCACCTGCTGGACAGACCGGAACCACCTGTCGGACACGCCAGAACCACAGGCTCGACTCGCCGGAACCATTGCCGGACATGCAAAATCACCTGCCGGCTACGCCAGAACCACTTGGCGAACACTCCGGAATCAACTGCTGGGCATGGCGGAACCACCTCTCAGACATGCCGGAACCACATGCCAATGACACCGGAAGCACCTGCCGAGCACGCCAGAACCACCTGCTCGACTCGCCAAAACCACCTGCTGGACACGCCAAAATCACCTGCCGGCTACACCACAACCATTTGGTGAACACTTCGGAATCACCTGCCGGGCTGGCTGGAACCACCTGCCGGTCACGCCAACATCACCTGCCAGCTATGCCAGAACCACTTGGCGGACACCATGGAAACACCTGTCGGGCCGGCCGGAACCACCTCTCAGACGTGCCAGAACCATGTGCCTGAGATGCCGGAACCACACCCCGAACAGACCGAAACCACCTGCCAGACCCGCCTGAACCACCTGCCGAGCACGCCGGAACCACCTACTCGACTCGCCGGAACCACCTACCTGACACGCCAAAATCACCTGCCGGGTATGCCAGAACCACTTGGTGGACACTCCGGAATCATCCGCCGGACATGACAGAACCAGCTCTCAGACACACCAGAACCACGTGCCGGACACGCCGGAAGCACGTGCTGAGCATGCCTGAGCCACATGCTCGACTTGCAAGAAACACCTGCCAGACACGCCAAAATCACCTGCCGGGTACGCCAGAACCACGTGGCGGACACTCCGGAATCACCTGTCGGGCATGCCGGAACCACCTCTCAGACGTGCCAGAACCTCGTGCCGGACACGCCAGAACCACCTGCCGGACAGACCGGAACCACCTGCCGGACACGCCGGAACCACCAGCTTGACTCGCCGGAACCACCGCCGGACATGCAAAATCACCTGCCGGCTACGCCAGAACCACTTGGCGAACACTCCCGAATCAGCTGCCGGGCATGCGGGAACCACCTATCAGGCTTGCCAGAACCATGTTCCGGACACGCCGGTACCACCTGCCGAGTATGCCGGAACCACCTGATCCACTCCCCAGAACCACCTGCTGGACACGCCAGAATCACCTGCCGTCTACGCCAGAACCACTCGGCAGACACTCCGGAACCACCTGCCGGGCATGCCGGAACCACCTCTCAGAAGTGCCAGAACCACATGCCGGACACTCCGGAATCACCTGCCGGGCATGCCGGAACCATCTCTCAGACGTGCCAGAACCATGTTCCGGACACGCCGCTACCACCTGCCGAGCTCGCCGGAACCACCTGCTGGAGACGCCAAAATCACCTGCCGGCTACGCCAGAACCACTCGGCAGACACTCCGGAACCACCTGCCGGGCATGCCGGAACCACCTCTCAGAAGTGCCAGAACCACATGCCGGACACTCCGGAATCACCTGCCGGGCATGCCGGAACCATCTCTCAGACGTGCCAGAACCATGTTCCGGACACGCCGCTACCACCTGCCGAGCTCGCCGGAACCACCTGCTGGAGACGCCAAAATCACCTGCCGGCTACGCCAGAACCACTTGGCGGACACTCCAGAATCACCTGCCGGGCTTGCTGGAACCACCTGCCGGAAACGCGAACATCACCAGCCAGCTACGCCAGAACCACTAGGCAGACACTCCGGAAACACCTGTCGTTCTGGCCGCAACCACCTCTCAGACGTGCCAGAACCATGTGCCTGAGATGCCGGAACCACACCCCGAAAAGACCGAAACCACCTGCCAGACCCGCCTCAACCCCCTGGCGAGCACGCCTGATCCGCCTGTTCAGCTAGCCGGAACCACCTTCCTGACACGCCAAAATCACCTGCCAGGTATACCAGAACCACTTGGTGGACACTCTGGAATCATCTTGCGGACATGCCAGAACCAGGTCTCAGACACACCAGAACCACGTGCCAGAGACTCCGGAAGCACCAGCTGAGCATGCCTGAGCCACCTGCACGACTCGCAAGAAACACCTGTCGGACAGGCCAAAATCACCTGCCGGGTACGCCAGAAACACTTGGCGGCCACTCCGGAATCACCTGTCGGGCATGCCGGAACCACGTCTCAGACTTGCCAGAACCATGTTCTGGACACGCCGGTACCACCTGCCGAGTATGCCAGAACCAGCTGATCCACTCCTCAGAACCACCTACTGGACACGCCAAAATCAACTGCCGGCTATGCCAGAACCACACGGCAGACACTCCGGAATCACATGCCAGGCATTCCGGAACCACCTCTCAGAGGTGCCAGAACCACATGCCGGAGACTCCGGAATCACCTGCCGGGCATGCCGGAACCACCTATCAAAGGTGCCAGAACCACATGCCGGAGACTCTGGAATCACCTGCCGGGCATGCCGGAACCTTATCTCAGACGTGCCACAACCACGTGCCGGAGAGACTGGAAGCACCTGCCGAGCTCTCCGGAACCACCTGCTGGACATGCCGGACCCACCTGCCTCACAGGCCAAAATCATATGCCGGCTACGCCAAAACCACTGGGTGGACACTCCAGAATCACCTTGCGGGCATGCAGGAACCACGTCATGGACAGACGGCAAACACCTGCCGGACCTGCCGGAACCACCTGCTCGACTCACCAGAGCCACCTGCCAGACACACCAGAAACACCTGCGGGGTACGCCAGAACCACTTGGAGGACTCTCCGGGATCACCTGCCGAGTATGCCGGAACCACCTGCTCCACTCCCCAGAACCACCTGCTGGACACGCCAAAATCACCTGCCGGCTACGCCAGAACCACTCGGCAGACACTCCGGATCCACCTCCAGGACAGACCGGAACCAGCTGCCGGACACGCCGGGACCACCTGCTTGACTCGCCAGAACCACCTGCCGGACACGCCAGAATCACCAGCCGGCTACGCCACAACCACTTGTCGGACACTCCGGAATCAGCTGCCGGGCATGCTGGAACCACCTCTCAGAGGTGCCACAACCACATGCCGGAGACGGCGGAAGCACCTGCCGAGAATGCCGGAAGTTCCTGATCCACTCCCCAGAACCACCTGCCGGACACGCCAAAATCACCTGCCGGCTACGCCAGAACCACTCGGCGGACACTCCAGAATCACCTGCCGGGCATGCCAGCACAACCTCTCAGAAGTGCCAGAAGCACGTGCCGGACAGGCCGGAACCATCTCCCGGACAGACCGGAAACACAGGAAACACTCGCCGGAACCACCTGCTTGACTCACCGGTCCCACCTGCCGGACACGCCAAAATCACCTGCCCGCTACACCAGAACCACTTGGTGGACAAGCCGGAATCCCGTGAAGGGCATGCCGACACAACCTCTCAGACGTGCCAGAACCTCGTGCCGGACACCCCAGAACCACCTGCTGGACAGAGCGGAACCAACTGCCGGACACGCCGGAACCACCAGCTTGACTCGCCGGAGCCACCGCCGGACATTCAAAATCACCTGCCGGCTACGCCAGAACCACTTGGCGAACACTCCCGAATCAGCTGCCGGGCATGCGGGAACCACCTATCAGGCTTGCCAGAACCATGTTCCGGACACGCCGGTACCACCTGCCGAGTATGCCGGAACCACCTGATCCACTCCCCAGAACCACCTGCTGGACACGCCAGAATCACCTGCCGTCTACGCCAGAACCACTCGGCAGACACTCCGGAACCACCTGCCGGGCATGCCGGAACCACCTCTCAGAGGTGCCAGAACCACATGCCGGACACTCCGGAATCACCTGCCGGGCATGCCGGAACCATCTCTCAGACGTGCCAGAACCATGTTCCGGACACGCCGCTACCACCTGCCGAGCTCGCCGGAACCACCTGCTGGACACGCCAAAATCACCTGCCGGCTACGCCAGAACCACTTGGCGGACACTCCAGAATCACCTGCCGGGCTTGCTGGAACCACCTGCCGGTCACGCCAACATCACCTGCCAGCTACGCCAGAACCACTTGGCTGACACTCCGGAAACACCTGTCGGGCTGGCCGCAACCACCTCTCAGACGTGCCAGAACCATGTGCCTGAGATGCCGGAACCACACCCCGAACAGACCGAAACCACCTGCCAGACCCGCCTCAACCCCCTGGCGAGCACGCCTGATCCACCTGTTCAACTAGCCGGAACCACCTTCCTGACACGCCAAAATCACCTGCCAGGTATACCAGAACCACTTGGTGGACACTCTGGAATCATCTTGCGGACATGCCAGAACCAGGTCTCAGACACACCAGAACCACATGCCAGAGACTCCGGAAGCACCAGCTGAGCATGCCTGAGCCACCTGCACGACTCGCAAGAAACACCTGTCGGACAGGCCAAAATCACCTGCCGGGTACGCCAGAAACACTTGGCGGACACTCCGGAATCACCTGTCGGGCATGCCGGAACCACGTCTCAGACTTGCCAGAACCATGTTCTGGACACGCCGGTACCACCTGCCGAGTATGCCGGAACCAGCTGATCCACTCCTCAGAACCACCTACTGGACACGCCAAAATCAACTGCCGGCTATGCCAGAACCACACGGCAGACACTCCGGAATCACATGCCAGGCATTCCGGAACCACCTCTCAGAGGTGCCAGAACCACATGCCGGAGACTCCGGAATCACCTGCCGGGCATGCCGGAACCACCTATCAAAGGTGCCAGAACCACATGCCGGAGACTCTGGAATCACCTGCCAGGCATGCCGGAACCTTATCTCAGACGTGCCACAACCACGTGCCGGAGAGACTGGAAGCACCTGCCGAGCTCTCCGGAACCACCTGCTGGACATGCCGGACCCACCTGCCTCACAGGCCAAAATCATATGCTGGCTACGCCAAAACCACTGGGTGGACACTCCAGAATCACCTTGCGGGCATGCCGGAACCACGTCATGGACAGACGGCAAACACCTGCCGGGCCTGCCGGAACCTCCTGCCGAGCACGCCGGAACCACCTGCTCGACTCACCAGAGCCACCTGCCAGACACACCAGAAACACCTGCGGGGTACGCCAGAACCACTTGGAGGACTCTCCGGGATCACCTGCCGAGTATGCCGGAACCACCTGCTCCACTCCCCAGAACCACCTGCTGGACACGCCAAAATCACCTGCCGGCTACGCCAGAACCACTCGGCAGACACTCCGGAACCACCTCCAGGACAGACCGGAACCAGCTGCCGGACACGCCGGGACCACCTGCTTGACTCGCCAGAACCACCTGCCGGACACGCCAGAATCACCAGCCGGCTACGCCACAACCACTTGTCGGACACTCCGGAATCAGCTGCCGGGCATGCTGGAACCACCTCTCAGAGGTGCCACAACCACATGCCGGAGACGGCGGAAGCACCTGCCGAGAATGCCGGAAGTTCCTGATCCACTCCCCAGAACCACCTGCCGGACACGCCAAAATCACCTGCCGGCTACGCCAGAACCACTCGGCGGACACTCCAGAATCACCTGCCGGGCATGCCAGCACAACCTCTCAGAAGTGCCAGAAGCACGTGCCGGACAGGCCGCAACCATCTCCCGGACAGACCGGAAACACAGGAAACACTCGCCGGAACCACCTGCTTGACTCACCGGTCCCACCTGCCGGACACGCCAAAATCACCTGCCCGCTACACCAGAACCACTTGGTGGACAAGCCGGAATCACGTGAAGGGCATGCCGACACAACCTCTCAGACGTGCCAGAACCTCGTGCCGGACACCCCAGAACCACCTGCTGGACAGACCGGAACCACCTGACGGACATGCCAGAACCACCGGCTCGACTCGCCGGAACCATTGCCGGACATGCAAAATCACCTGCCGGCTACGCCAGAACCACTTGGTGAACACTCCGGAATCACCTGCCGGGCATGGCGGAACCACCTCTCAGACATGCCGGAACCACATGCCAATGACACCGGAAGCACCTGCCGAGCACGCCAGAACCACCTGCTCGACTCGCCAAAACCACCTGCTGGACACGCCAAAATCACCTGCCGGCTATGCCAGAACCACTTGGCGGACAATTCGGAATCACCTGCCGGGCTTGCAGGAACCACCTGCCGGTCATGCCAACATCACCAGCCAGCTACGCCAGAACCACTTGGCAGACACTCCGGAAACACCTGTCGGGCTGGCCGCAACCACCTCTCAGACGTGCCAGAACCATGTGCCTGAGATGCCTTAAGCACACCCCGAAGAGACCGAAACCACCTGCCAGACCCGCCTGAACCCCCTGTCGAGCACGCCTTATCCACCTGTTCAACTAGTCGGAACCACCTTCCTGACACGCCAAAATCACCTGCCAGGTATACCAGAACCACTTGGTGGACACTCTGGAATCATCTTCCGGACACGCCAGGACCAGGTCGCAGACACACCAGAACCACGTGCCAGAGACGCCGGAAGCACCAGCTGAGCATGCCTGAGCCACCTGCACGACTCGCAAGAAACACCTGTCGGACAGGCCAAAATCACCTGCCGGGTACGCCAGAAACACTTGGCGGCCACTCCGGAATCACCTGTCGGGCATGCCGGAACCACCTCTCAGACTTGCCAGAACCATGTTCTGGACACGCCGGTACCACCTGCCGAGTATGCCGAAACCAGCTGCTCCACTCCCCAGAACCACCTACTGGACACGCCAAAATCAACTGCCGGCTATGCCAGAACCACACGGCAGACACTCCGGAATCACATGCCAGGCATTCCGGAACCACCTCTCAGAGGTGCCAGAACCACATGCCGGAGACTCCGGAATCACCTGCCGGGCATGCCGGAACCACCTATCAAAGGTGCCAGAACCACATGCCGGAGACTCTGGAATCACCTGCCGGGCATGCCGGAACCACCTCTCAGACGTGCCACAACCACGTGCCGGAGAGACCGGAAGCACCTGCCGAGCTCTCCGGAACCACCTGCTGGACATGCCGGAACCACCTGCCTCACAGGCCAAAATCATATGCTGGCTACGCCAAAACCACTGGGTGGACACTCCAGAATCACCTTGCGGGCATGCCGGAACCACGTCATGGACAGACGGCAAACACCTGCCGAACCTGCCGGAACCACCTGACGAGCACACCGGAACCACCTGCTCGACTCACCAGAGCCACCTGCCGGACACACCAGAAACACCTGCGGGGTACGCCAGAACCACTTGGAGGACTCTCCGGGATCACCTGCCGGGCATGCCGGAACCACCTCTCAGACGTGCCAGAACCATGTGCCGGACACGCCGGAACCACCTGCCGAGTATGCCGGAACCATCTGCTCCACTCCCCAGAACCACCTGCCGGACACGCCAAAGTCACCTGCCGGCTACGCCAGAACCACTCGGCAGACACTCCGGAACCACCTCCAGGACAGACCGGAACCAGCTGCCGGACACGCCGGGACCACCTGCTTGACTCGCCAGAACCACCTGCCGGACACGCCAGAATCACCAGCCGGCTACGCCACAACCACTTGTCGGACACTCCGGAATCAGCTGCCGGGCATGCTGGAACCACCTCTCAGAGGTGCCACAACCACATGCCGGAGACGGCGGAAGCACCTGCCGAGAATGCCGGAAGTTCCTGATCCACTCCCCAGAACCACCTGCCGGACACGCCAAAATCACCTGCCGGCTACGCCAGAACCACTCGGCGGACACTCCAGAATCACCTGCCGGGCATGCCAGCACAACCTCTCAGAAGTGCCAGAAGCACGTGCCGGACAGGCCGGAACCGTCTCCCGGACAGACCGGAAACACAGGAAACACTCGCCGGAACCACCTGCTTGACTCACCGGTCCCACCTGCCGGACACGCCAAAATCACCTGCCCGCTACACCAGAACCACTTGGTGGACAAGCCGGAATCACGTGAAGGGCATGCCGACACAACCTCTCAGACGTGCCAGAACCTCGTGCCGGACACCCCAGAACCACCTGCTGGACAGACCGGAACCACCTGCCGGACACGCCAGAACCACCGGCTCGACTCGCCGGAACCATTGCCGGACATGCAAAATCACCTGCCGGCTACGCCAGAACTACTTGGCGAACACTCCGGAATCACCTGCCGGGCATGGCGGAACCACCTCTCAGACATGCCGGAACCACATGCCAATGACACCGGAAGCACCTGCCGAGCACGCCAGAACCACCTGCTCGACTCGCCAAAACCACCTGCTGGACACGCCAAAATCACCTGCCGGCTACGCCACAACCATTTGGTGAACACTTCGGAATCACCTGCCGGGCTGGCTGGAACCACCTGCCGGTCACGCCAACATCACCTGCCAGCTATGCCAGAACCACTTGGCGGACACCATGGAGACACCTGTCGGGCCGGCCGGAACCACCTCTCAGACGTGCCAGAACCATGTTCCGGACAGGCCGCTACCACCTGCCGAGCTCGCCGGAACCACCTGCTGGACACGCCGGAACCACCAGCTCGACTCGCCGGAACCACCGCCGGACATGCAAAATCACCTGCCGGCTACGCCAGAACCACTTGGCGAACACTCCCGAATCAGCTGCCGGGCATGCCGGAACCGCCTATCAGGCTTGCCAGAACCATGTTCCGGACACGCCGGTACCACCTGCCGAGTATGCCGGAACCACCTGATCCACTCCCCAGAACCACCTGCTGGACACGCCAGAATCACCTGCCGTCTACGCCAGAACCACTCGGCAGACACTCCGGAACCACCTGCCGGGCATGCCGGAACCACCTCTCAGAGGTGCCAGAACCACATGCCGGACACTCCGGAATCACCTGCCGGGCATGCCGGAACCATCTCTCAGACGTGCCAGAACCATGTTCCGGACACGCCGCTACCACCTGCCAAGCTCGCCGGGACCACCTGCTGGACACGCCAAAATCACCTGCCGGCTACGCCAGAACCACTCGGCGGACACTCCAGAATCACCTGCCGGGCATGCCAGCACAACCTCTCAGAAGTGCCAGAAGCACGTGCCGGACAGGCCGGAACCATCTCCCGGACAGACCGGAAACACAGGAAACACTCGCCGGAACCACCTGCTTGACTCACAGGTCCCACCTGCCGGACACGCCAAAATCACCTGCCCGCTACACCAGAACCACTTGGTGGACAAGCCGGAATCACGTGAAGGGCATGCCGACACAACCTCTCAGACGTGCCAGAACCTCGTGCTGGACACCCCAGAACCACGTGCCGGACACGCCGGAACCACCTGCCGGACACTCCAGAACCACCGGCTCGACTCGCCGGAACCATTGCCGGACATGCAAAATCACCTGCCGGCTACGCCAGAACCACTTGGCGAACACTCCGGAATCACCTGCCGGGCATGGCGGAACCACCTCTCAGACATGCCGGAACCACATGCCAATGACACCGGAAGCACCTGCCGAGCACGCCAGAAACACCTGCTCGACTCGCCAAAACCACCTGCTGGACACGCCAAAATCACCTGCCGGCTACGCCACAACCATTTGGTGAACACTTCGGAATCACCTGCCGGGCTGGCTGGAACCACCTGCCGGTCACGCCAACATCACCTGCCAGCTATGCCAGAACCACTTGGCGTACACCATGGAAACACCTGTCGGGCCGGCCGGAACCACCTCTCAGACGTGCCAGAACCATGTGCCTGAGATGCCGGAACCACACCCCGAACAGACCGAAACCACCTGCCAGACCCGCCTGAACCACCTGCCGAGCACGCCGGAACCACCTACTCGACTCGCCGGAACCACCTACCTGACACGCCAAAATCACCTGCCGGGTATGCCAGAACCACTTGGTGGACACTCCGGAATCATCCGCCGGACATGCCAGAACCAGCTCTCAGACACACCAGAACCACGTGCCGGACACGCCGGACGCACGTGCTGAGCATGCCCGAGCCACATGCTCGACTTGCAAGAAACACCTGCCAGACACGCCAAAATCACCTGCCGGGTACGCCAGAACCACGTGGAGGACACTCCGGAATCACCTGTCGGGCATGCCGGAACCACCTCTCAGACGTGCCATAACCTAGTGCCGGAAAAGCCAGAACCACCTGCCGGACAGACCGGAACCACCAGCCGGAAACGCCGGAACCACCAGCTCGACTCGCCGGAACCACCGCCGGACATGCAAAATCACCTGCCGGCTACGCCAGAACCACATGCCGGACACTCCGGAATCACCTGCCGGGCATGCCGGAACCACCTCTCAGACGTGCCAGAACCATGTGCCGGACACGCCGGAACCACCTGCCGAGTATGCCGGAACCACCTGCTCCACTCCCCAGAACCACCTGCTGGACACGCCAAAATCACCTGCCGGCTACGCCAGAACCACTCGGCAGACACTCCGGAACCACCTCCAGGACACACCGGAACCAGCTGCTGGACATGCCGGGACCTCCTGCTTGACTCGCCAGAACCACCTGCCGGACACGCCAGAATCACCAGCCGGCTACGCCACAACCACTTGTCGGACACTCCGGAATCAGCTGCCGGGCATGCTGGAACCACCTCTCAGAGGTGCCACAACCACATGCCGGAGACGGCGGAAGCACCTGCCGAGAATGCCGGAAGTTCCTGATCCACTCCCCAGAACCACCTGCCGGACACGCCAAAATCACCTGCCGGCTACGCCAGAACCACTCGGCGGACACTCCAGAATCACCTGCCGGGCATGCCAGCACAACCTTTCAGAAGTGCCAGAAGCACATGCCGGACAGGCCGGAACCATCTCCCGGACAGACCGGAAACACAGGAAACACTCGCCGGAACCACCTGCTTGACTCACCGGTCCCACCTGCCGGACACACCAAAATCACCTGCCCGCTACACCAGAACCACTTGGTGGACAAGCCGGAATCACGTGAAGGGCATGCCGACACAACCTCTCAGACGTGCCAGAACCTCGTGCCGGACACCCCAGAACCACCTGCTGGACAGACCGGAACCACCTTCCGGACACGCCAGAACCACCGGCTTGACTCGCCGGAACCATTGCCGGACATGCAAAATCACCTGCCGGCTACGCCAGAACCACTTGGCGAACACTCCGGAATCACCTGCCGGGCAGGGCGGAACCACCTCTCAGACATGCCGGAACCACATGCCAATGACACCGGAAGCACCTGCCGAGCATGCCAGAACCACCTGCTCGACTCGCCAATACCACCTGCTGGACACGCCAAAATCACCTGCCGGCTACGCCACAACCATTTGGTGAACACTTCGGAATCACCTGCCGGGCTGGCTGTAACCACATGCCGGTCACGCCAACATCACCTGCCAGCTATGCCAGAACCACTTGGCGGACACCATGGAAACACCAGTCGGGCCGGCCGGAACCACCACTCAGACGTGCCAGAACCATGTGCCTGAGATGCCGGAATCACACCACGAACAGACCGAAACCACCTGCCAGACCCGCCTGAACCACCTGCCGAGCACGCCGGAACCACCTACTCGACTCGCCAGAACCACCTACCTGACACGCCAAAATCACCTGCCGGGTATGCCAGAACCACTTGGTGGACACTCCGGAATCATCCGCCGGACATGCCAGAACCAGCTCTCAGACACACCAGAACCATGTGCCGGACACGCCGGATGCACTTGCTGAGCATGTATGAGCCACATGCTCGACTTGCAAGAAACACTTGCAAGACACGCCAAAATCACCTGCCGGGTACGCCACAACCACGTGGCGGACACTCCGGAATCACCTGTCGGGCATGCCGGAACCACCTCTCAGACGTGCCAGAACCTCGTGCCGGACACGCCAGAACCACCTGCCGGACAGACCGGAACCACCTGCCGGACACGCCGGAACCACCAGCTCGACTCGCCGGAACCACCGCCGGACATGCAAAATCACCTGCCGGCTACGCCAGAACCACTTGGCGAACACTCCCGAATCAGCTGCCGGGCATGCCGGAACCGCCTATCAGGCTTGCCAGAACCATGTTCCGGACACGCCGGTACCACCTGCCGAGTATGCCGGAACCACCTGATCCACTCCCCAGAACCACCTGCTGGACACGCCAGAATCACCTGCCGTCTACGCCAGAACCACTCGGCAGACACTCCGGAACCACCTGCCGGGCATGCCGGAACCACCTCTCAGAGGTGCCAGAACCACATGCCGGACACTCCGGAATCACCTGCCGGGCATGCCGGAACCATCTCTCAGACGTGCCAGAACCATGTTCCGGACACGCCGCTACCACCTGCCAAGCTCGCCGGGACCACCTGCCGGACACGCCAAAATCACCTGCCGGCTACGCCAGAACCACTCGGCGGACACTCCAGAATCACCTGCCGGGCATGCCAGCACAACCTCTCAGAAGTGCCAGAAGCACGTGCCGGACAGGCCGGAACCATCTCCCGGACAGACCGGAAACACAGGAAACACTCGCCGGAACCACCTGCTTGACTCACCGGTCCCACCTGCCGGACACGCCAAAATCACCTGCCCGCTACACCAGAACCACTTGGTGGACAAGCCGGAATCACGTGAAGGGCATGCCGACACAACCTCTCAGACGTGCCAGAACCTCGTGCTGGACACCCCAGAACCACGTGCCGGACACGCCGGAACCACCTGCCGGACACGCCAGAACCACCGGCTCGACTCGCCGGAACCATTGCCGGACATGCAAAATCACCTGCCGGCTACGCCAGAACCACTTGGCGAACACTCCGGAATCACCTGCCGGGCATGGCGGAACCACCTCTCAGACATGTCCGGAACCACATGCCAATGACACCGGAAGCACCTGCCGAGCACGCCAGAACCACCTGCTCGACTCGCCAAAACCACCTGCTGGACACGCCAAAATCACCTGCCGGCGACGCCACAACCATTTGGTGAACACTTCCGAATCACCTGCCGGGCTGGCTGGAACCACCTGCCGGTCACGCCAACATCACCTGCCAGCTATGCCAGAACCACTTGGCGGACACCATGGAAACACCTGTCGGGCCGGCCGGAACCACCTCTCAGACGTGCCAGAACCATGTGCCTGAGATGCCGGAACCACACCCCGAACAGACCGAAACCACCTGCCAGACCCGCCTGAACCACCTGCCGAGCACGCCGGAACCACCTACTCGACTCGCCGGAACCACCTACCTGACACGCCAAAATCACCTGCCGGGTATGCCAGAACCACTTGGTGGACACTCCGGAATCATCCGCCGGACATGCCAGAACCAGCTCTCAGACACACCAGAACCACGTGCCGGACACGCCGGACGCACGTGCTGAGCATGCCCGAGCCACATGCTCGACTTGCAAGAAACACCTGCCAGACACGCCAAAATCACCTGCCGGGTACGCCAGAACCACGTGGAGGACACTCCGGAATCACCTGTCGGGCATGCCGGAACCACCTCTCAGACGTGCCATAACCTCGTGCCGGACACGCCAGAACCACCTGCCGGACAGACCGGAACCACCAGCCGGAAACGCCGGAACCACCAGCTCGACTCGCCGGAACCACCGCCGGACATGCAAAATCACCTGCCGGCTACGCCAGAACCACATGCCGGACACTCCGGAATCACCTGCCGGGCATGCTGGAACCACCTCTCAGACGTGCCAGAACCATGTGCCGGACACGCCGGAACCACCTGCCGAGTATGCCGGAACCACCTGATCCACTCCCCAGAACCACCTGCTGGACACGCCAAAATCACCTGCCGGCTACGCCAGAACCACTCGGCAGACACTCCGGAACCACCTCCAGGACACACCGGAACCAGCTGCTGGACACGCCGGGACCTCCTGCTTGACTCGCCAGAACCACCTGCCGGACACGCCAGAATCACCAGCCGGCTACGCCACAACCACTTGTCGGACACTCCGGAATCAGCTGCCGGGCATGCTGGAACCACCTCTCAGAGGTGCCACAACCACATGCCGGAGACGGCGGAAGCACCTGCCGAGAATGCCGGAAGTTCCTGATCCACTCCCCAGAACCACCTGCCGGACACGCCAAAATCACCTGCCGGCTACGCCAGAACCACTCGGCGGACACTCCAGAATCACCTGCCGGGCATGCCAGCACAACATCTCAGAAGTGCCAGAAGCACGTGCCGGACAGGCCGGAACCATCTCCCGGACAGACCGGAAACACAGGAAACACTCGCCGGAACCACCTGCTTGACTCACCGGTCCCACCTGCCGGACACGCCAAAATCACCTGCCCGCTACACCAGAACCACTTGGTGGACAAGCCGGAATCACGTGAAGGGCATGCCGACACAACCTCTCAGACGTGCCAGAACCTCGTGCTGGACACCCCAGAACCACGTGCCGGACACGCCGGAACCACCTGCCGGACACGCCAGAACCACCGGCTCGACTCGCCGGAACCATTGCCGGACATGCAAAATCACCTGCCGGCTACGCCAGAACCACTTGGCGAACACTCCGGAATCACCTGCCGGGCATGGCGGAACCACCTCTCAGACATGTCCGGAACCACATGCCAATGACACCGGAAGCACCTGCCGAGCACGCCAGAACCACCTGCTCGACTCGCCAAAACCACCTGCTGGACACGCCAAAATCACCTGCCGGCGACGCCACAACCATTTGGTGAACACTTCCGAATCACCTGCCGGGCTGGCTGGAACCACCTGCCGGTCACGCCAACATCACCTGCCAGCTATGCCAGAACCACTTGGCGGACACCATGGAAACACCTGTCGGGCCGGCCGGAACCACCTCTCAGACGTGCCAGAACCATGTGCCTGAGATGCCGGAACCACACCCCGAACAGACCGAAACCACCTGCCAGACCCGCCTGAACCACCTGCCGAGCACGCCGGAACCACCTACTCGACTCGCCGGAACCACCTACCTGACACGCCAAAATCACCTGCCGGGTATGCCAGAACCACTTGGTGGACACTCCGGAATCATCCGCCGGACATGCCAGAACCAGCTCTCAGACACACCAGAACCACGTGCCGGACACGCCGGACGCACGTGCTGAGCATGCCCGAGCCACATGCTCGACTTGCAAGAAACACCTGCCAGACACGCCAAAATCACCTGCCGGGTACGCCAGAACCACGTGGAGGACACTCCGGAATCACCTGTCGGGCATGCCGGAACCACCTCTCAGACGTGCCATAACCTCGTGCCGGACACGCCAGAACCACCTGCCGGACAGACCGGAACCACCAGCCGGAAACGCCGGAACCACCAGCTCGACTCGCCGGAACCACCGCCGGACATGCAAAATCACCTGCCGGCTACGCCAGAACCACATGCCGGACACTCCGGAATCACCTGCCGGGCATGCTGGAACCACCTCTCAGACGTGCCAGAACCATGTGCCGGACACGCCGGAACCACCTGCCGAGTATGCCGGAACCACCTGATCCACTCCCCAGAACCACCTGCTGGACACGCCAAAATCACCTGCCGGCTACGCCAGAACCACTCGGCAGACACTCCGGAACCACCTCCAGGACACACCGGAACCAGCTGCTGGACACGCCGGGACCTCCTGCTTGACTCGCCAGAACCACCTGCCGGACACGCCAGAATCACCAGCCGGCTACGCCACAACCACTTGTCGGACACTCCGGAATCAGCTGCCGGGCATGCTGGAACCACCTCTCAGAGGTGCCACAACCACATGCCGGAGACGGCGGAAGCACCTGCCGAGAATGCCGGAAGTTCCTGATCCACTCCCCAGAACCACCTGCCGGACACGCCAAAATCACCTGCCGGCTACGCCAGAACCACTCGGCGGACACTCCAGAATCACCTGCCGGGCATGCCAGCACAACCTTTCAGAAGTGCCAGAAGCACATGCCGGACAGGCCGGAACCATCTCCCTGACAGACCGGAAACACAGGAAACACTCGCCGGAACCACCTGCTTGACTCACCGGTCCCACCTGCCGGACACACCAAAATCACCTGCCCGCTACACCAGAACCACTTGGTGGACAAGCCGGAATCACGTGAAGGGCATGCCGACACAACCTCTCAGACGTGCCAGAACCTCGTGCCGGACACCCCAGAACCACCTGCTGGACAGACCGGAACCACCTTCCGGACACGCCAGAACCACCGGCTCGACTCGCCGGAACCATTGCCGGACATGCAAAATCACCTGCCGGCTACGCCAGAACCTCTTGGCGAACACTCCGGAATCACCTGCCGGGCAGGGCGGAACCACCTCTCAGACATGCCGGAACCACATGACAATGACACCGGAAGCACCTGCCGAGCATGCCAGAACCACCTGCTCGACTCGCCAATACCACCTGCTGGACACGCCAAAATCACCTGCCGGCTACGCCACAACCATTTGGTGAACACTTCGGAATCACCTGCCGGGCTGGCTGGAACCACATGCCGGTCACGCCAACATCACCTGCCAGCTATGCCAGAACCACTTGGCGGACACCATGGAAACACCAGTCGGGCCGGCCGGAACCACCACTCAGACGTGCCAGAACCATGTGCCTGAGATGCCGGAATCACACCACGAACAGACCGAAACCACCTGCCAGACCCGCCTGAACCACCTGCCGAGCACGCCGGAACCACCTACTCGACTCGCCAGAACCACCTACCTGACACGCCAAAATCACCTGCCGGGTATGCCAGAACCACTTGGTGGACACTCCGGAATCATCCGCCGGACATGCCACAACCAGCTCTCAGACACACCAGAACCATGTGCCGGACACGCCGGATGCACTTGCTGAGCATGTATGAGCCACATGCTCGACTTGCAAGAAACACCTGCCAGACACGCCAAAATCACCTGCCGGGTACGCCACAACCACGTGGCGGACACTCCGGAATCACCTGTCGGGCATGCCGGAACCACCTCTCAGACGTGCCAGAACCTCGTGCCGGACACGCCAGAACCACCTGCCGGACAGACCGGAACCACCTGCCGGACACGCCGGAACCACCAGCTCGACTCGCCGGAACCACCGCCGGACCTGCAAAATCACCTGCCGGCTACGCCAGAACCACTTGGCGAACACTCCCGAATCAGCTGCCGGGCATGCCGGAACCACCTACAAGGCTTGCCAGAACCATGTTCCGGACACACCGGTACCACCTGCCGAGTATGCCGGAACCACCTGATCCACTCCCCAGAACCACCTGCTGGACAAACCAGAATCACCTGCCGTCTATGCCAGAACCACTCGGCAGACACGCCGGAACCACCTGCCGGGCATGCCGGAACCACCTCTCAGAGGTGCCAGAACCACATGCCGGACACTCCGGAATCACCTGCCGGGCATGCCGGAACCATCTCTCAGACGTGCCAGAACCATGTTCCGGACACGCCGCTACCACCTGCCGAGCTCGCCGGAACCACCTGCTGGACACGCCAAAATCACCTGCCGGCTACACCAGAACCGCTTGGCGGACACTCCAGAATCACCTGCCGGGCTTGCTGGAACCACCTGCCGGTCACGCCAACATCACCTGCCAGCTACGCCAGAACCACTTGGCAGACACTCCGGAAACACCTGACGGGCTGGCCGCAACCACCTCTCAGACGTGCCAGAACCATGTGCCTGAGATGCCGGAACCACACCCCGAACAGACCGAAACCACCTGCCAGACCCGCCTGAACCCCCTGGCGAGCACGCCTGATCCACCTGTTCAACTAGCCGGAACCACCTTGCTGACACTCCAAAATCACCTGCCAGGTATACCAGAACCACTTGGTGGACACCCTGGAATCATCTTCCGGACATGCCAGAACCAGCTCTCAGACACACCAGAACCACGTGCCGGACACGCCGGAAGCACGTTCTGAGCATGCCTGAGCCACATGCTCGACTTGCAAGAAACACCTGCCAGACACGCCAAAATCACCTGCCGGGTACACCACAACCACGTGGCGGACACTCCGGAATCACCTGTCGGGCATGCCGGAACCACCTCTCAGACGTGACGGAACCTCGTGCCGGACACGCCAGAACGACCTGCCGGACAGACCGGAACCACCTGCCGGACACGCCGGAACCACCAGCTCGACTCGCCGGAACCACCGCCGGACATGCAGAATCACCTGCCGTCTACGCCAGAACCACTCGGCAGACACTCCGGAACCACCTGCCGGGCATGCCGGAACCACCTCTCAGAGGTGCCAGAACCACATGCCGGACACTCCGGAATCACCTGCCGGGCATGCCGGAACCATCTCTCAGACGTGCCAGAACCATGTTCCGGACACGCCGCTACCACCTGCCGAGCTCGCCGGAACCACCTGCTGGACACGCCAAAATCACCTGCCGGCTACGCCAGAACAACTTGGCGGACACGCCAGAATCACCTGCCGGGCTTGCTGGAACCACCTGCCGGTCACGCCAACATCACCTGCCAGCTACGCCAGAACCACTTGGCAGACACTCCGGAATCACCTGTCGGGGATGCCGGAACCACCTCTCAGACATGCAAGAACCTCGTCACGGACACTCCAGAACCACCCGCCGGACAGACCGGAACCACCTGCCGGACACGCCGGAACCACCAGCTCGACTCGCCGGAACCACCGCCGGACATGCAAAATCACCTGCCGGCTACGCCAGAACCACTTGGCGAACAGTCCCGAATCAGCTGCCGGGCATGCCGGAACCACCTCTAAGATTTGCCAGAACCATGTTCCGGACACGCCGGTACCGCCTGCCAAGTATGCAGGAACCAGCTGATCCACTCCCCAGAACCACCTACTGGACACGCCAAAATCAACTGCCGGCTACGCCAGAACCACACGGCAGACACTCCGGAATAACATGCCAGGCATTCCGGAACCACCTCTCAGAGGTGCCAGAACCACATGCCGGAGACTCCGGAATCACCTGCCGGGCATGCCGGAACCTTCTCTCAGACGTGCCACAACCACGTGCCGGAGAGACCGGAAGCACCTTCCGGGCTCTCCGGTACCACCTGCTGGACATGCCGGAACCACCTGCCTCACAGGCCAAAATCATATGCTGGCTACGCCAAAACCACTGGGTGGACACTCCAGAATCACCTTGAGGGCATGCCGGAACCACGTCATGGACAGACGGCAAACACCTGCCGGACCTGCCGGAAACACCTGCCGAGCACGCTGGAACCACCAGCTTGACTCGCCGGAACCACCGCCGGACATGCAAAATCACCTGCCGGCTACGCCAGAACCACTTGGCGAAGACTCCCGAATCTGCTGCCGGGCATGCCGGAACCACCTATCAGGCTTGCCAGAACCATGTTCCGGACACGCCGGTACCACCTGCCGAGTATGCCGGAACCACCTGATCCACTCCCCAGAACCACCTGCTGGACAGGACAGAATCACCTGCCGTCTACGCCAGAACCACTCGGCAGACACTCCGGAACCACCTGCCGGGCATGCCGGAACCACCTCTCAGAGGTGCCAGAACCACATGCCGGACACTCCGGAATCACCTTCATGGCATGCCGGAACCATCTCTCAGACGTGCCAGAACCATGTTCCGGACACGCCGCTACCACCTGCCGAGCTCGCCGGAACCACCTGCTGGACATGCCAAAATCACCTGCCGGCAACGCCAGAACCACTTGGCGGACACTCCAGAATCACCTGCCGGGCTTGCTGGAACCACCTGCCGGTCACGCCAACATCACCTGCCAGCTACGCCAGAACCACTTGGCAGACACTCCGGAAACACCTGTCGGGCTGGCCGCAACCACCTCTCAGACGTGCCAGAACCATGAGCCTGAGATGCCGGAACCACACCCCGAACAGACCGAAACCACCTGCCAGACCCGCCTGAACCACCTGCCGAGCACGCCTGATCCACCTGTTCAACTAGCTGGAACCACCTTCCTGACACGCCAAAATCACCTGCCATGTATACCAGAACCACTTGGTGGACACTCTGGAATCATCTTCCAGACACGCCAGGACCAGCTTTCAGACACACCAGAACCACGTGCCAGAGACGCCGGAAGCACCAGCTGAGCATGCCTGAGCCACCTGCACGACTCGCAAGAAACACCTGTCGGACAGGCCAAAATCACCTGCCGGGTACGCCAGAAACACTTGGCGGACACTCCGGAATCACCTGTAGGGCATGCCGGAACCACCTCTCAGACTTGCCAGAACCATGTTCTGGACATGCCGGTACCACCTGCCGAGTATGCCGGAACCAGCTGATCCACTCCCCAGAACCACCTACTGGACACGCCAAAATCAACTGCCGGCTATGCCAGAACCACACGGCAGACACTCCGGAATCACATGCCAGGCATTCCGGAACCACCTCTCAGAGGTGCCAGAACCACATGCCGGAGACTCCGGAATCACCTGCCGGGCATGCCGGAACCACCTCTCAGACGTGCCAGAACCATGTGCCGGACACGCCGGAACCACCTGCCGAGTATGCCGGAACCACCTGCTCCACTCCCCAGAACCACCTGCTGGACACGCCAAAATCACCTGCCGGCTACGCCAGAACCACACGGCAGACACTCCGGAACCACCTCCAGGACAGACCGGAACCAGCTGCCGGACACGCTGGGACCACCTGCTTGACTCGCCAGAACCACCTGCCGGACACGCCAGAATCACCAGCCGGCTACGCCACAACCACTTGTCGGACACTCCGGAATCAGCTGCCGGGCATGCTGGAACCACCTCTCAGAGGTGCCACAACCACATGCCGGAGACGGCGGAAGCACCTGCCGAGAATGCCGGAAGTTCCTGATCCACTCCCCAGAACCACCTGCCGGACACGCCAAAATCACCTGCCGGCTACGCCAGAACCACTCGGCGGACACTCCAGAATCACCTGCCGGGCATGCCAGCACAACCTCTCAGAAGTGCCAGAAGCACGTGCCGGACAGGCCGGAACCATCTCCCGGACAGACCGGAAACACAGGAAACACTCGCCGGAACCACCTGCTTGACTCACCGGTCCCACCTGCCGGACACGCCAAAATCACCTGCCCGCTACACCAGAACCACTTGGTGGACAAGCCGGAATCACGTGAAGGGCATGCCGACACAACCTCTCAGACGTGCCAGAACCTCGTGCCGGACACCCCAGAACCACCTGCTGGACAGACCGGAACCACCTGCCGGACACGCCAGAACCACCGGCTCGACTCGCCGGAACCATTGCCGGACATGCAAAATCACCTGCCGGCTACGCCAGAACCACTTGGCGAACACTCCGGAATCACCTGCCGGGCATGGCGGAACCACCTCTCAGACATGCCGGAACCACATGCCAATGACACCGGAAGCACCTGCCGAGCACGCCAGAACCACCTGCTCGACTCACCAAAACCACCTGCTGGACACGCCAAAATCACCTGCCGGCTACGCCACAACCATTTGGTGAACACTTCGGAATCACCTGCTGGGCTGGCTGGAACCACCTGCCGGTCACGCCAACATCACCTGCCAGCTATGCCAGAACCACTTGGCGGACACCATGGAAACACCTGTCGGGCCGGCCGGAACCACCTCTCAGACGTGCCAGAACCATGTGCCTGAGATGCCGGAACCACACCCCGAACAGACCGAAACCACCTGCCAGACCCGCCTGAACCACCTGCCGAGCACGCCGGAACCACCTACTCGACTCGCCGGAACCACCTACCTGACACGCCAAAATCACCTGCCGGGTATGCCAGAACCACTTGGTGGACACTCCGGAATCATCCGCCGGACATGCCAGAACCAGCTCTCAGACACACCAGAACCACGTGCCGGACACGCCGGAAGCACGTGCTGAGCATGCCTGAGCCACATGCTCGACTTTCAAGAAACACCTGCCAGACACGCCAAAATCACCTGCCGGGTAC